>NC_090074.1:744958-850343 GCF_038355195.1 Osmerus mordax | reverse complement strand
TGTGTAAGCCAGTGTTGTGATGTGTGCAGATGATGCTGACCCCAGCCATGCAAGGAGTCATCATGGCCATCGCCAAGGCCCGGCAGGCTTCGACCAGGACGGCCCCGAGGCTGGGCTCATCAAGGTGGGGCTCAAAGCAGCACACACCCCCTTTAGAGAGACGTGTCCACATGTCTCCCTAACCTCCCCCCCTCCCCCAGGCCTTCCACGAGGAGTACTCCCGCCTGCTGGAGCTGTCCCAGACGGAGGCTTCGCCCCAGGAGGACCCGCGCCTGCAGCACATCCTGGTCTACCTGTTCCAGAACCAGGCCCCCAACCGGGTGGTGGAACGCACCCTGCTGGAGCAGTTCACCGACCGCAACCTCAGCTTCGACGACAGGTCGGCACAAAACTACACACACCTGTCCCCCACAATGCATCTGTCCTGAAAAACACACTTACGATAACCTTCATTCTTTATGATAATTCTCTCCTGTCTCCTATCTCCTGTCGTGTCTCCTGTCTCCTCTCCTGTCTCCTGTCTCCTGTCGTGTCTTCTGTCTCCTGTCTCCTCTCCTGTCTCCTCTCCTGTCTCCTGTCTCCTGTCTACTCTCCTGTCTCCTGTCTCCTGTCTACTCTCCTGTCTCCTGTCTCCTCTCCTGTCTCCTGTCTCCTCTCCTGTCTCCTGTCTCCTGTCTCCTCTCGTGTCTCCTGTCTCCTCTCGTGTCTCCTGTTTCCTCTCGTGTCTCCTGTCCTGTCTCCTGTCTCCAGGGCAATCAGCATCATGAGGGAGGCACGCTCCAAGCTGCGCCTCATCAAGCCTGAGGACATGGACATGGATGAGTACATGGTACGCTCTGCCCACTTCCACCCTCCACCTCCTCCCTCCTCTCTGCCCACCTCCACCCTCCACCTCCTCTCTGCCCACCTCCACCCTCCTCTCTGCCCACCTCCACCCTCCACCTCCTCCCTCATCTCTGCCCACCTCCCCCCTCCACCTCCTCCCTCCTCTCTGCCCACCTCCACCCTCCACCTCCTCCCTCATCTCTGCCCACCTCCACCCTCCACCTCCTCCCTCCTCTCTGCCCACCTCCACCCTCCACCTCCTCTCTGCCCCTCCACCCCTCCACCTCATCTCTGCCCACCTCCACCCTCCACCTCCTCCCTCCTCTCTGCCCACCTCCTCCTCCACCTCCTCTCTGCCACCTCCACCCTCCTCTCTGCCCACCTCCACCCTCCACCTCCTCCCTCATCTCTGCCACCTCCACCCTCCACCCTCCTCCCTCCTCTCTGCCCACCTCCACCCTCCACCTCCACCCTCCACCTCCTCTCTGCCCACCTCCACCCTTCCTTCCCTCCAAACCCCACCCTCCTAACCCCAGAATGCATCCAGGCCCTCATATTTTCCCTCATCATTAAAGTTACATTAAAGTGTCATTTGCGCCACGTAATCTGTACTTATCACACTAGTGTTCCGATCTGAATGTGTAATTAGCACAGAACCTGTCTACACATCAGCTACTGTACAGTACACAGACAGGCCCTGAACACCTGATGTTAACACTAGTAATAAGGGTTATAATAATGTTAGGCTTGGCTGACCCTGTGCACTCTCTGCCTGTCTGTCTCACTGTCTGCCTGTCTCACTGTCTGCCTGTCTGTCTGCCTGTCTGTCTCCCTGTCTCACAGTCTGCCTGTCTGTTTGTCTGCCTGTCTCACTGTCTGCCTGTCTCACTGTCTGTGTGTCTGCCTGTCTGTGTGTCTGCCTGTCTCACTGTCTGCCTATCTGTGTGTCTGCCTGTCTCACTGTCTGCCTGTCTCACTGCCTGCCTGTCTCACTGTCTGCCTGTCTCATTGTCTGTGTGTCTGCCTGTCTGTGTGTCTGCCTGTCTCACTGTCTGCCTGTCTGTGTGTCTGCCTGTCTCACTGTCTGCCTGTCTCACTGTCTGCCTGTCTGACTGTCTGCCTGTCTCTCTCTCTGTCACAGCAGTGGCATGATGACTACAGCCTCTTCAGGACTGTGTGTGCTTACCTGCTGACCGGACTGGAACACTACCAGCATGGGAAGTAGGTGTTGTCATGACGACCCGTCTGTGCCCTACGTGACCAGCCTTGCTCGTCCGTGTGTGTTTACACTGAATGGGAATGTGTGTGTGTGTACGTGCGTGAACAATGTGGTGTCTGACTGCGTGTGTGTGTGTGTGGGGGGGGGTGACCTTCTTGCATAATAAATCAAGCGAGGGTCTGTGTGAGTCTGTGTGTGTGTGAATGTGTGAATGTGTGAGTGTGAATGTGTGAGTGTGAATGTGTGTGTGTGAATGTGTGAGTGTGAATGTGTGAGTGTGAATGTGTGAGTGTGAATGTGTGTGTGTGAATGTGTGAGTGTGAATGTGTGAGTGTGAATGTGTGTGTGTGAATGTGTGTGTGTGAATGTGTGTGAGTGTGAATGTGTGAGTGTGAATGTGTGTGTGTGAATGTGTGAGTGTGAATGTGTGTGTGTGAATGTGTGAGTGTGAATGTGTGAGTGTGAATGTGTGTGTGTGAATGTGTGAGTGTGAATGTGTGAGTGTGAATGTGTGTGTGTGAATGTGTGAGTGTGAATGTGTGAGTGTGAATGTGTGTGTGTGAATGTGTGAGTGTGAATGTGTACCTCTGTCCATAAGCATGTGAGTGTGTGTGTGTGTGTGCGTGAAGGCCTCTGTGTGTTGATCTGCTCTCACCTGGTCGTCATGGTTCCCCAGGCCACGGGAGGCGCTGAGCTACCTGTGCCACGCCCACCAGAGCAACGCCGCCCTGCTGGGGAGAGGAGAGAGGAGGGGCGTGGACCAGACCCTCATCGCTCTCTACCGGAGGAAGTGCCTCAAAGTCAGCTGTTCTCTTGTCACCGATGACAAACCAGTTGTTCTAGCTCCATCTTCATCAAGACTGACATTGTTACTCTCCTCTCCCCCCAGGAGGTGAATGACAGTGCAGCGGTGTTGTTCAAGGCCGCGGAGGCGGAGGGTGTGGAGGAGGGCGTGGCCATCATAAACGAGGCAGTGATTCCCTGCATGCACCTGATGAGCCGGGACGCGCTGGAGCAGGACGACCTGGTCACCATGGAGACCATACGCAACCAGTGGTGTTCCTACCTGGGCCAGGACCTGGACGGTGAGGGTCGCCTGGCTGTGTGTGAGGGTCGCCTGGCTGTGTGTGTGTGTGTGTGTGTGTGTGAGGGTCGCCTGGCTGTGTGTGTGTGTGTGTGTGAGGGTCGCCTGGCTGTGTGTGAGGGTCGCCTGGCTGTGTGTGAGGGTCGCCTGGCTGTGTGTGAGGGTCGCCTGGCTGTGTGTGAGGGTCGCCTGGCTGTGTGTGAGGGTGTGAGGGTCGCCTGGCTGTGTGTGAGGGTCGCCTGGCTGTGTGTGAGGGTCGCCTGGCTGTGTGTGAGGGTCGCCTGGCTGTGTGTGAGGGTCGCCTGGCTGTGTGTGAGGGTGTGAGGGTCGCCTGGCTGTGTGTGAGGGTCGCCTGGCTGTGTGTGAGGGTCGCCTGGCTGTGTGTGAGGGTGTGAGGGTCGCCTGGCTGTGTGTGAGGGTCGCCTGGCTGTGTGTGAGGGTGTGAGGGTCGCCTGGCTGTGTGTGAGGGTCGCCTGGCTGTGTGTGAGGGTCGCCTGGCTGTGTGTGAGGGTCGCCTGGCTGTGTGTGTGTGTGTGAGGGTCGCCTGGCTGTGTGTGTGTGTGTGAGGGTCGCCTGGCTGTGTGTGTGTGTGTGAGGGTCACCTGGCTGTGTGTGAGGGTCACCTGGCTGTGTGTGTGTGTGTGTGAGGGTCGCCTGGCTGTGTGTGTGTGTGTTCTAGACAGAAAGTAAAAATCCCTCCCTCCTTCCCTCCTTCCTTCCCTCCCTCCCTCCCCCTCCCCCAGACTCCCTGCAGGAGAAGCTGGGAGAGTTTCTCCCCAGAGTTCTGGACTCTTCTGCAGAGACGGTGGTGTTGAAGGACCCTCCCACAGTCCGGTCCAGCGCCCCTAACGACCTCTGCAGCCGGCTGGCCGCCGTCATGGAGTCCATCCACAACGGCGCCATCGTGAGCGTCAAGTAAGGCTGCCCTCTGCCCCGTGAGGTCAGCAAGGTCAAAGGTCAAACAGGAGCTGAAACGCCACACCCAGGCCTGACACCAGATATGTGCCACACACTTCAACTCATAGTGAAGTTAGTTTTATATATATATATGACTTTTAAAACGTGCTTTCGCTATATATTCTTTTTTTAAAGACGAAATCGTTGCTACACTGATGCTGATTGTCTTGAGGAAAAGCTGAAAAGCAGGCAGTGTTTCCTGAATGTGCGTAAAGGTTTTTAAATGCAGCGTGTAAAAACTCAGACAGGTTATACTTCAAGCTGCACAAGTGAAATAAATAGTATTTTTATAGTCTTGTAGGATTGCAGTGGAAGACAGGGTCTTGGAGACTTGGAAACAAAGCTTCGCTAAACCTCCCTGTTTGTGTTTCTTTCAATGATTTGTACGTTTCACTCCTACTGTGTTTCCACTTCTTGCAATCTGTGTTGAAGCTCAATAAACTTTTAAACTTTCCTTCTCTGCCTTTCTTCATTTCTTGCTTTGCTGTCATTTGCCTTTTTCAGTTTTCTCATTTCCAGCTACAAAATTCTAACATTTCAATAAAGATTAGTCGGAAAATAATTAGTGTGTCTACAAAGCTTTGTAGTGGATGTAAAACCAAGGTGTCCGATACCTTCTCCCTGCCATGCACCCACACACACACAACCTCAAACAAGCACACAACCTCAAACAAGCACACAACCTCAAACAAGCACACAACCTCAAACAAGCACACAACCTCAAACAAGCGCACAACCTCAAACTTCAACTAAATATTACCTCAATATCACACGGTACACTGGTGGTGGTGTGGTGTGATGTTGTGGTGTTGGTGGTGGTGATGTGTTGGTGGTGGTGATGTGTTGGTGTTGGTGGTGGTGATGTGTTGGTGGTGGTGATGTTGTGGGGTTGGTGGTGGTGATGTTGTGGTGGTGGTGGTGATGTGTTTGTGGTGGTGGTGATGTTGTGGTGGTGGTGGTGGTGATGTGTTGGTGGTGGTGATGTTGTGGTGTTGGTGGTGGTGATGTGTTGGTGGTGGTGATGTTGTGGGGTTGGTGGTGGTGATGTTGTGGTGGTGGTGGTGATGTGTTTGTGGTGGTGGTGATGTTGTGGTGGTGGTGGTGGTGATGTGTTGGTGGTGGTGATGTTGTGGTGTTGGTGGTGGTGATGTGTTGGTGGTGGTGATGTTGTGGTGTTGGTGGTGGTGATGTTGTGGTTGTGGTGGTGGTGGTGGTGATGTATTGGTGGTGGTGATGTTGTGGTGTTGGTGGTGGTGATGTTGTGGTGTTGGTGGTGGTGATGTTGTGGTGGTGGTGGTGGTGATGTGTTTGTGGTGGTGGTGATGTTGTGGTGGTGGTGGTGGTGATGTTGTGGTGTTGGTGGTGGTGATGTTGTGGTGTTGGTGGTGGTGATGTTGTGGTGTTGGTGGTGGTGATGTGTTGGTGGTGGTGATGTTGTGGTGCTGGTGGTGGTGTTGTTGGTGGTGGTGTTTGTTTACTCGGGCTCCCTGTGGATGTTGCTGCTTGAGTCCTCATAGCTGCTCTCCTCTCCTGACCCTGCTGGCAGATTACTAGCCTACCATGTTGATGTGTTCAGACCGGGGGGGGAGGGATGGAGGGGGGGAGGGATGTAGGGGGGAGGGGGGGATGGAGGGAGGGAGGGAGGAGGGAGGGGATGGAGGGAGGAGGGAAGGGGGGATGGAGGGGGGAGGGGGGGAGGGAGGGGATGGAGGGAGGAGGGAAGGGGGGATGGAGGGAGGGGGGGGGTGGAGGGATGGAGGGGGGAGGGAGGGGGGGATGGAGGGAGGGAGGGGAGGAGGGAGGGGGGGATGGAGGGAGGGAGGGAGGGAGGGAGGAGGGATGGGGGATGGAGGGAGGGAGGGAGGGAGGAGGGAGGGGGGGAGGGAGGAGGGAGGGGGGGAGGGATGGAGGGGGGATGGAGGGGGGGAGGCCAACAGGCTGCCCTTCAGTTCTCAGTTGGATACTTGGCACCCTGCCAGTTTTCCTTGTCATCATCGTAGAGGCGCTGAAACACCCGGCCTGAATAAACCACCTCTGCTTTCTCCCCTTCAGCAGCTGCTAACTCTCGCGTGGATGACGATCTGCTGCTGACCACACCTGACATCTCTGAAGGTAGGGTTAAGTTGCTGCTTCACCCCTCTTATTCTGGTGTCAGTGTGTGATCTCTCTTGTCATCAATCCAACAGCCCTTCAGAGCCCTTCAGAAAAGGTTCCAATTGTCTGGCCGGTGTTTCTTTCTTTTGTGTGTGCTGTGGCTCTGGCAATTCAGTTTATTATCGTTTCTCTGCTAGTATTTATTCAATTCAGTTGTAGAAGGAAAATCTGAGTTACAGTGAAAATGCTTTTTGATATCTGACATTTTAAATTTGGTGGTTTACGGTTGATAGACCAAATGTTTTGGAAATTGTATTTTTCTTAAAATGATCTAAGAATTGTACTTAACAATTGATGAAACTATTTTATTGCATAAGATTTACGTGAATAATTAAGTGGAATCAAAGCCATTTAAAATGAAAATTATGTTATCAAAAATTCCTACAAGATACTGTTTTCATGAGGGCTTTAG
This sequence comes from Osmerus mordax, assembly GCF_038355195.1. Taxonomy (NCBI): domain Eukaryota; kingdom Metazoa; phylum Chordata; class Actinopteri; order Osmeriformes; family Osmeridae; genus Osmerus; species Osmerus mordax. The sequence goes on along the minus strand of NC_090074.1, from coordinate 843,692 downwards.
ATTAAGTGACACTTGTAAAATCCAGAACCTCCTTACATTTGTATTCAGTATTGCAGAATATAAATTGTTTTATATAAATTGGTTAATTTGACATTTGTCTGCATGACCCCTAGCTTCAGTGAGGTTCGGATCAATCAATACTCTACATGTGTCTGCTGCTGCCCTTCTCTAAGTAAATCTCAACACTAAAGGGAAAAGTTGAACTTAACGGCACGTTTGTTGAATTCCACCTGCACCGCTTACTGTCAGGGCTCATGCATCGACTCTGTTATTCATTTCCTCAGCACAGAAATATGTTGAGAGTGGAAAACTTTAGTGTGGTTTTCTTTTTGACCCCTGAGGCATCTGCTTCTCTGTGGTATCAGATCCAATATTGGTGTGTGTCCAACTGTCTGCATGCCACTACTGGTGTTTTTATACAGTCACAGACCGCCACTCGTACTACGGTACACATGGAACTGTACGCAGTTTGTTTGACCACATCTGGGAAAGGTTATTATCTAAACCCTTGCAAGTAAGTCTGTAATCTCCTCAAATCCATCTCCATGTTCTTTGGTTTTTCCCAGATTAATTTAGAGGATCAGTCATAATCTCCAAAATGTAATTAGTTTCCGCATGACATGAGGGCGATGATATCCCTCCAGAGTCAGACTGAGATTATTTCAAGGATCTCGCTCTGAAGGGGATGGGAGGGTAGGGCTGTTTGTGAGGAATGATAGTTGCTAGTGCAGAAGGACCATCTGGTGAGTGTGACCCTGTTACATCACACATCCACGGCCTAGTCTGGTATTCTGGTCATCTCTCAACCAAGACACATGAGAGGACCGGAGAGTACCAAGACTTCAGATGTTTACTGACCTCTCTCATCAAGCCCCTCTCATCCAGGTGTACCTGCAGGCAGTCTTACATGCAGCCATGCAGATCAGTCATACAATCACAGCCTGTGGTCTTCGGAGAGAGGTCTGAGGCAAGCAATACCTTGCTATCCCGGATGTGGCAAACTGAATTCTTTCAAAACATGATCACTGATCTGCTTCCGTACCACTCAACCAAACAACATGTCCTTGTGTGATATACGACTCTAATCCCGACGTGACATGCTTGTCTTTGTATCAATCCCTTACGCCTGTTAATCTAATTCCAACATGTTCCATCTGCAGTGGAATCGTAAACCCAGTACTTACGACTCAGTCTGATTCTCTTGCTGAAACAGGAAGTGATGGTGTCTGTCACCATGAGCAGCAGAGAGGCACTACTGGAGGAACAAGACGGAGACAACAGGAGTCTACAGAGGATCGATGCTCGGAGGAACTCTATTCCCCCGGCACAGACTTTGACGGCGAAACATTTACTGGCCTACCTCCCTAGACCGCCCCCGGACTCCACCCGCTACACCCCATACCCAAAGAAGGTACAGTAGATTAGATAGACCTGTAGAGGTCCGTAAAGGTGAAAGATCCTTTTTATGTCGTCTTTGTCTTGATTTAGGTCCAGACAAAAAACGCCCTGCTAATGCACAACTCCAGAAGAGCCTCGATCATCCCAAACACAAGCAACCACAACTACTACAACTTCCCCATGTTCCTGTCTCAGCAGGGGGTCTGCCCCAGCCAGCAGGGGGTCTCCCCCAGTCCCACTGCCCCAAACACCAGCAACTATGACAACATTCCAGCTTTATCCCTCCAGCAGTCCCCCTCCACGCCCCCCTCCCAGGACGCCCCCGCCCCCCTGCAGGACCCGGAGGACCCCCCCCAGGAGCCGGACGCCTGCCAGCTCGCCATCCAGACCGAACCGCTCGAACAGGCGGCGGAAGAGATTCCCAAACCCCATCGCTCCAACCGCGGCCGCCACATCAAGCGCTTCAGCTCCAAGTGGAGCTGCAGCAGTCCCTCTGTGGCCGGGCGCGACCACGGCAACCACGGCCCTGAGGACGTGGTTGCCACCGGAGACAAGGCTCTGCGGCAGCGCTGCAAACTTCTCGGGGACGAGCGCCCGTCGTACGGCACGGCGAGCCGGCAGCAGCGACAGCGCTACGTCACCAAGGACGGGAAATGCCGGGTGAACCTGGGCCCCATCGAGCACAAGAGCCGTTTCCTGTCCGACCTCTTCACCACCCTGGTGGACCTGAAGTACCGCTGGTTCCTCTTCGTCTTCACCATGTGTTACATCGTCACGTGGGTGGCCTTCGCCGAGATCTACTTCCTGGACGCGTGGCTGAGGGACGACGTGAACCACGTCAACGACCCGCAGTGGCTGCCTTGTTTCCAGAACGTGGACAGCTTCCTCTCCGCCCTGCTCCTGTCCGTGGAGAGCCAGAGGACCATCGGCTATGGGTCCAGGATGGTGACGGCCAACTGCATGGAGGGAGTGGTTCTCCTCATGGCGCAGTCCATCCTGGGATCCATCATCGACGCTCTCATGGTGGGCTGCATGTTCGTCAAGATCTCCCGGCCCCAGAAGAGAGCCCAGACCCTGATCTTCAGCAAGCACTGCGTCATATCCGAGCGAGACGAGAAGCTGTGTCTCCTGTTCCGCATCGGAGACCTGAGGGCGAGCCACATGGTGGACGCCAAAATCAGAGCAAAGCTGATTAAGTCCCGGCAGACGAAAGAGGGCGAGTTTATTCCCCTGGAGCAGTCGGAAATCAACCTGGGGTACGACACGGGGGGAGACAGGCTGCTGTTGGTGGAGCCCCAGACCATCACCCACGTTATCAGCGACAACAGTCCGTTCTGGGAAACAGGCGCAGAGTCTCTGAAGAGACAAAGGTTCGAGATCATCATCATCCTCGAAGGGATTGTAGAAGCGTCAGGTTTGTTTTTTAAGTCTTCCGAAAACATTTTAAACTGAACCAGATTTCTTTTCCCAGGATAGCCATATTAAGATACGTTTAATCAGAGCCGGCCCAAGGCAGAAGCGAACTAAGCGACTGCTTAGAAGGCCCCCAAGAGCACATGAAATAACAGCTTAATAAAATTAAAATAAAAATGTTAATAGTAATTATACAAATTCGGAGGGGCCCCCAAATCAATTCTGCTTAAGGCCCCCTAAAGGCTTGGGCCGGCCCTGCGTTTAATCCTCATCTCTCTTTGCAATGCATTCAACTGGTGATGTTGCTTTAATTGGGTTGCAGGTATGACGTGCCAAGCCAGGACTTCTTACACGGAGGATGAGATATTATGGGGTCACCGATTCGAGTCCTGCATGTCTCTCGAGAAGGGGGCGTTCCGCGTGGACTACAGTTCGTTTGACAAAACCTTTGAAGTGCAAACGTCTGCCCTCAGTGCGAGACAGAGGAGCGAGGATGAAGTAGTATTGTAGCTCTGAATACTGGACATCAAATAAACAGATCGCGCTTTAAAGACTTTGAAGAGTTATTTCAAATATTATTTGAAGAGTTACTTCAAATCATGTCTTGAATGCTATAGGAATGCGTCTCAATTCAAGGCTATTCCATCATTTAGCATTTTCATAATACGTGGTGTCCAATTACTCAATAAAATCATTTTATACGATTACATTTTCATCCCAACACCATTTTACATTATTTAGCTTAATATCATTTTTACGTTGTGTGTACCAAAAAAAAAGGAAACTTTGTTTAATACAAATAGTTGTATCCTACCCTAAATGGTAATTTTGGTTTTTTTCCCCCAGTCTGTAACAAGAATGATGTATGTTCATAACTAAAGATATCGTGCATCAAAAAAATCTGAATGTTTTCTATTATTAGGTTACGATCTTTTGAATTTTGGGGGGTAATCGGAACGCTTGTGGCTGTACAGGAAATCGTCATTTTCACATCTCGTTTTGTATCTTCGGTTCTCTTTGTGGAAATCGAAGTGCATGGAGTAGGTTTTTCAGCCGATCATTATTTCGTACTTCTGATTCTCTATAGAAAAAATATATATAAAGGATGGTATGAAAATCACAGGGTTCTACCATACACGTAGTAATTGAAAACAATACTTCCTGAACCTCTTATTTTACCTGAGCACGGTTAAAACGGCGTACCGGCTCACCGCGGGGTCGTCCGGGATGACTAAACCAAAACTACGGCGAGGATTACGAGAGAGAGCGGGCTGCAAAAGTTCCGCCTGACTGCGACAACATCTGGTCTACACGGTCTGAAGTTAACTTGCTATCCAGCTAACTGCTGTAGCAAGAATGGCGTCTTTTGTTACAGAAGTGCTAGCAAGCTCTGGAAAACTAGAAAAAGAAGACCTCACCAACAAAATAAGCAAGCTGTCACGGAAAGTGGAGGAAACAAAGGTAAGCCTTGGGTAGCTTGTGCTAGCTAAGCTGTCAACCCTCGGTGGACCGAGCTAGGCTAACGTTAGCTCCCAACTCACAGGCTAGGATTTGGCCGGGAGTTTTCAAGCACTAGTTAGCTAAAGCCACGTACAACAGTTCTAGCCATGTAGTTAAGATATGTCTTGATATCTAAAACAAGCAGCCAATCTCTGACCTTATGGTTTTGCTTGCTAGCGATCAGACTATAGTAGAGTGTCGACAACCAACTCTGTTACTTAAGCATCACGTATGAACTTGCCACGAATCTAGAAGAGCGTTGTCTTGATTACTAAACACGACCCTGAGCTAGCTAGCTAGCTAGCTAGCCGGTTCGATTTGAAAAATAGCACAACTTCTGTCAACCCAGCTCTGATTATGTAACGTTAGCAAGTCGAGATCAGTTGCAAGCCAACGACGGTAACATGCTACACTTCAATTGACGTGTCAAACTTTAGTTTATGCATGAATTCTGTTTATTTATATTTATTTATACAGCAGAGATCCCCTTGACGTTGCTGAGCTAGACACCTAGCTAACTAATGAAGCTTGAATATCAAGATGTTTGCTTTACTACAGTGAGCTACCCATATGGACATATGACCTACTGTCTTACCGCTAACCATATTAAAGCTATGCCTGGTGATTGACAATACCTTTTGAACCAGTGTGTGACACGGTAACGTTGGATTGCATAGCCTGGTGAGGATTAGCTCCCTGATGTGCTCTGTGTTCGTCTGTACCCAGGAAGAGGTATGCGACATGATCAACAAGAGATACAACGAGTTCCTTCCCAGCATGCAAGGGGCCGAAGCTTTAGTGGGACAGGTGGAGGAGGTCTCCAGGGAGATTAGCACGCTCCAGAACTGCATTGAGACCGAGGTAAGTCCTTAGGCTAGAAACAGATCTTAAGGACAGGCTATCAGTTCTGTATGCTTATATAGAGAACTGAGAGGCATGTTGTTGAGCAAGTTCCAGATCTCCATTTCACGTGTGTGTGTGCAGGTACAGGAGAACCTCCACGAGGCTGTGACAGAGTATGCAAAGTTGAAACAGCAGCTGGAGAGAAACACATCAGTAATCGCCATGCTCAGACACCTTGAAGAGGTAAACCGGTCCCTCCCCCAGACCCACCTGACACGGTGAAATTTGCACAGAACAGTAACTCGTTTTTTCTTTGTCAGTTTCACAACGCGATGGAGGAGTTTCACAAGGCTCTGCAGGAGAAGAAGTACATCCTCGCAGCCCAACAGTTAGAAAAGGTGAGATGTTCAGCTCAGTGGCAGAGCGTTTGAGCGCTGGCTCAAGAGCTCGCAGGTTCAAACCCCCCCCCCCCCCCCTCCCCTGTCCATGCTGCCTTCCAGGAGCGGGCCAGTGCCGAGGCGCTGAAGGCCTGGAAGTGTTCCCAGCTGCCCCTGCTACGCTCCCTGAGCGCTGAGCTCACCGTCCAGAGAGAGACCCTCATCTACCACCTGGGGGAGGAGTGGAAGAGCCTGGTGGTCTGGAAGCTGCCCCCCTCCAAAGGTATCGTCAGGGATTTGATCCTAAACCACGTATAGGGGGATTCGAACCTGCGACCCCTCGATGGATCTGTGGTTAAGAGCTCTAACCACTGAGCTATTCCCATCCCCAACCACAATGAAACGAGTGGGTACAGCTCAGTGGTTAGAGAGTCGGACTGCAAATCAAGAGGTTGTGGGTTCACATCCCTCCGTGTACATCTCTTTGGATAAAAGTGTCTTCTGAAAGAAAATATTCTTATTTTCTATTTGTTCAAGCTGTTTGGGGCTTTTTGAATTATATATAAATAACTAAATTGCCAATGTCCTACACTATTTCCCTGCGTTGTGTTGAAATAGAAATCAAGATCTGAAGTGACTAGGCGTTGTGTCCCCTCGTCCTCAGAGCTGACGGATGTGACGTCGTTCCTGAAGACGGAGCTGCAGCTGAGCCCTGGGGGGTGTGACGACGCAGAGCCAGGCCCCTCCCCCATGGTGTCTGGCCCCTCCCCCCTGGTGTGCTGCGTGCTGCAGGCTCTGGACATCCAGGGACAGCTGCAGCACAAAGTCAAGCTCTTCAGTAAGACCTCTCAAACACCTTCACTTCACATTTTATACATTTAGCAGAAACTTTTGTAGTAGCAGGAGTAGGTACTTTATTGATCCCCTCTCTCTCTCTCCTCTCCTTCCCTCTCTCCCTCCCCCAGGCCAGGTGCTGTTGAAGTACCTGCTGAAGCCTCTGATTTCGTACCCGTGCCTGGGTGTGGAGGTGCAGGAGCAGCCGGGGAGGAACACCTGCGTGGTGCTGCAGAGTCAGGAGAGCTCCGCGCCGCACCCCAGCCCCTCCCAGGTCTACAGCAAGACCCTGCTGGTGCTAAGGACCCTGCACACACACCTGCTGGGTAAACACCTGCCTATCACACACACACCTCTCACACACACACTTGCTAGGTACACACCTACCTCTCACACTGTTGTGAAATGCGTCAGCCTGGGAATCTCATGGCTTGACGTAGATGTGCAGCTTGTATCAAGCTCACGTCCTGAGGTGAAGCTGTGCTGTGGACAGTCTGTGTTGACAGCTTGGTCTCCCTGCTCTGCTCCCAGATGTTTCTGTGGGAGAGAAGAAGGTTTCTGCCCTGCTGGGGGACCTGATCTGGGCGGAGATATCTCACTGCATTATACACGAGTGCCTGTTGTTCTCCATACCTGCCAACAGCACGCAGCTGGAGAAATACAGCGAGGTAGGGAATCAACAAAGTGATCCGCAAATATCTGCTGCATGAGTACCACACATCAGGGACCTGGGTCTGCTGCATGAGTACCACACATCAGGGACCTTGGTCTGCTGCATGAGTACCACACATCAGGGACCTGGGTCTGCTGCATGAGTACCACACATCAGGGACCTTGGTCTGCTGCATGAGTACCACACATCAGGGACCTTGGTCTGCTGCATGAGTACCACACATCAGGGACCTGGGTCTGCTGCATGAGTACCACACATCAGGGACCTTGGTCTGCTGCATGAGTACCACACATCAGGGACCTGGGTTGGGAGCAGCTGTGCTGTGTGTGTCCAGGTGATCCAGGAGACTGAGGAGTTTGAGAGGAGTCTGAGAGACATGCAGTTCCTGAGCGCTGACTCCACAGAGCTGCTGCGCTACGCCCGCGACGTCAACTCCCACTTTGCCAGGAAGAAGTGCAAAGACGTCATTGTGGCGGCGCGCACACTGATGACCTCAGAGATGCACAACACCGTCAAAGTACGGGAGGGTCGGGGCTGTTTGAAGTTAGGCTACCTTTTATTGTTAGAACTTTCAAAATGATAACATCTCCCAATGACCGTCCACCCCAGGAAAACAGAGCTTGTCATCACACCAAGTCTCACCAGAAGGGTGTTTGTCCTCCGCCTAGATCAGCCCAGACACCAGGCTGTCCATCCCCAAGCTGCCGGAGCAGGCGGGGGGCCGGGGGCCCCAGGAGGGCTCCAGGAGGGGCCCCCAGCGCGAGCCCGCCCAGCTGGAGAACGTGCAGCAGCTGGGGGCGGGGAGCCTGCGTCTGCCCGAGTGTCGGATCAGCGAGTGGGTGCAGCAGCTGATGGAGCTGGCCCTGCGCACGCTGTCAGAGGCTGTGGACAGCTCCAGCCGCTGGTGGGTCTCCTCCACACACCGCCAGAGAAGCACACTTAGAATGCTTACAGAGTGGATAGAATGCTTACAGAGTGGATAGAATGCTTACAGAGTGGATAGAATGCTTACAGAGTGGATAGAATGCTTACAGAGTGGATAGAATGCTTACAGAGTGGATAGAATGCTTACAGAGTGGATAGAATGCGTGTAGAGTGGATAGAATGCTTATAGATAGATATAAAGTCCTAGATATGTGGACCCAAAAGTTAACATCCACTCTCTCCTCCCCCATCTCTTTTCCAGTGCTACACAACTGTTCTTCACCGTGAGGAATATATTCCAGCTGTTCTACGACGTTGTACCTACATATCATAAGTGAGTCGTTTGCTTCAAGGCTATAAAGTATTTTACATCGTTAATAAACTTTCTTTCAGCACAGTTCAAGTCAGGCTGAAGCCATTAGAATAAGGGAATACTTTTACTAAATCCCTGTCTTGATCATTTATGTACATCTTATAACATCTTATTTGCCCTTTTTAATGAAAACCCAAGTTTCCTTGAGGCCATCTCAGGAACTCATTTTTCATTCTCCTCCCCCCAGGGAGAACTTGCTGAAGTTCCCCCACCTGGCAGCCATCCAGCATAACAACTGCATGTACATCGCCCACCACCTGCTCACCCTGGGGCACCAGTTCAGACCTCACCTGCCCGAACCGCTCAGCGAAGGAGCCGCCACCTTCGTAGACCTGGTGCCTGGCTTCAGGAAACTGGGTAAGGGAGGGGAGGGGCAGGGGTGGTGGATAGGTGGGGAGGGAGAGGAGAGTGAAAGGGAGAGAGTTCGATACTCCTAAAAATGTGTTTCTCCTCGCTAACTCTCCAGCTGTGTTCCAATGCAGAGATGCATACAGAACGTACCACTGAGGATCAGTGTCTCCATGTCTACCCAGGTGCCCAGTGCTTCCTGGCCCAGATGAACGTCCAGCGAGCAGAGATGCTGGAGCGCCTGTCCACTGCCCGTAACCTGGCCAACCTGGATGACACTGACAACTACACAGCAGCCAACAAGGCTGCCCGGCAGGTAAGTGTCCCAGCAGGGGGTCTGGTCACATGTTCACAGCTCCCAGCAGGGGGTCTGGTCACATGTTCACAGCTCCCAGCAGGGGGTCTGGTCACATGTTCACAGCTCCCAGCAGGGGGTCTGGTCACATGTTCACAGCTCCCAGCAGGGGGTCTGGTCACATGTTCACAGCTCCAAGCAGGGGGTCTGGTCACATGTTCACAGCTCCCAGCAGGGGGTCTGGTCACATGTTCACAGCTCCCAGCAGGGGGTCTGGTCACATGTTCACAGCTCCCAGCAGGGGGTCTGGTCACATGTTTACTGCTCCAAGCAGGGGGTCTGGTCACATGTTCACAGCTCCCAGCAGGGGGTCTGGTCACATGTTCACAGCTCCCAGCAGGGGGTCTGTTCACATGTTTACAGCTCCCAGCAGGGGTCTGGTCACATGTTTACAGCTCCAGGTCCAAATGAATCCTGGATGGATAACACCCACCGACAAGACTGCAAAGACGCACATATTTTTTCCCCTACATATAACACACGTATTCGTCTCTGTCTCCTGCCTGCAGGTGATTCACCAGCTGAAGAGGTTGGGGACCGTCTGGAAGGACGTTCTGCCCGTAGACATCTACTGCAAAGCTATGGGAACACTCCTAAACACGGCCATATCTGAGGTCATGGCCAAGATCATGATGTTGGAGGTAAAGTTCATTTTCGTTTTCTTGCAAAAGTCTTTTGTATTCGTTTTGGCCGACGCAAAATCCCAAGGTCTACGAAAAGGAGGATTTGTTATTCTTGTGTTTGGTCTGGTGTGTCAGGATATCTCCACTGAGGACGGAGAGAACCTGCACACGCTCTGTCAGACCATCATGGAAGAAGGGCCTCTGGTGTTCACGCCGCTGGCTGAGGACAACAGGAACAGGAAGTACCAGGAGCAGGTTCCTGTGTACGTGAAGAAGTGGATGACCTTCAGGGAGCTGGTGATGATTCTGAGAGCCAGTCTGCAGGACATCGTGGACAGGTACCAGCACTGCTCTCACCCTGCGGCCTGTCTGACAACCAGCCCACCAGTAATAAATCATGTCACATGATTTATTACTGGTGGTTAGGGAATCAAGCTTTTAATCAGAAGGTTGCCGGTTCGATTCCTGGCCGTGCAAATGAAGTTGTGTCCTTGGGCAAGGCACTTCACCCTACTTGCCTCGGGGAGAATGCCCCTGTACTTACTGTAAGTCTGCTAAATGACTTAATATAAATGTAACATAAGGCCATTTAGTTTGTTTAATAAAAGAGCAAGCTATAGACCTGTTTTATAGGAAAGGTAACCTTAAATGACTTATTTTGAGATCTGGCGTTATATTAAAAAAAAATACAAAATTAACTTGACCTTCCGGGGGGGGCAGGGGGTGCCCCTAATATAATAGTAGGGGAAACACTGATGTGTGTGAATGTGGCCCAGGACGGAGGGTGCCTCTCCATGCCTTCTCTCTACTACTACTTCTGTCAGTCGTTGGATCTTTAATGATTTTTTTCCTCTTCTCTCCCTGGTGGATGTTTGATGTGGCGTCCAGGTGGGCGGAGGGCAAGGGGCCGCTGGCGGTGGAGTTCTCCAGCTCGGAGATGAAGAGCTTGGTCAGAGCTTTGTTCCAGAACACGGAGAGGAGAGCGCTGGCTCTCGCCAAAATCAAATAGATTCGTACTCTAAGACTCTTTCGCTTCTGTTTGGACAAACAAGAGCTACATGAATGCTGCCGAACTTTTCCCTGTCTGCACATTAAAACATGCTCATTGAAAGCTTTGTTCACGCTTACTTTTCTTAAGTTGTGAAGTACATTTCAGTTGTATTCATTTGCTATTATATATGATGTAACTATTTTGCATATAAACTGTAGTTATGAATGACATAAGTTTGTCTAATGATTGTTTATTAATCAGTAATTCCTCTACATTCAGAAAAATATAATGTCCCCTATGAAAAATGTGGTCGAAAATAATGTAACATTAAATCGTAAATACATAGTACATTTTAATCTTTGAACCATTAAAATATTTTTTTATATGTATTTAGTCGTTTCGTAAATTATCAATATTTTCCAAAGGGACTACATTCACATGGACATCAAACTACATCTCCCAGCGCAAAGGTCTGTTTCCGGTATTCTATGACGTCAAATTTGAGCGACCAGATGCATGTCGAAGTCACTCGGCTATCCATGCTGTTCAGCTGAAATATCAAACATTCGTGATAGCATTAATCATTTGTGTGGCTTTTATCCGTAAAGAATAGTTTATTTTAATTATGGAGAAAGGCAAACGCCCCGTTGCATCTTCTAAGAAGAAAAACCCGTCAAAGAAAAACGACACCAGTGATCCTGTAAAAAACTTCGAGCTCTGGAAGAAAAAATACAACAAGACGAAAACACGAGTCAAACAGGAGAAGAAACAGAAAAGGAAGCCGGAATGGCAGGTGGAAAGAGACAATATCCAGAGACTAGTGAAGAAATATAACGAGGTAACCAGTCATGGTTTATTATGCAGAGCTTGATAGCTAGCTGACTTAACATAGACCTGGACTGAACTGCTTTTGACTGCTCCTGTTTTCACAATATCCCACCAGCGTCATTGAACTGTTAATAATACTAGTGACATCTTTGTTTTTGTCATCTAGATAAATGCCAAAGATGCGATAAAGTTTTCAGACTTCCCCATCTCCAAGAACACACTCAGAGGTAACGTCCTATCATCCTATCATGTCTCACCAATAGCTGATGTTCCGTGTCATTTGATGTGCACCGTCATCGCAATCTTATAGTAGGTTACTGTTCGGCTGACATAGTTATCAACATTCAGAGTTGTTTATCCCCCAGGTCTGATGGAAGCTCAGTACCGACAGCCCACAGAAATACAGCGGCAGACCATTGGTTTTGCCCTGCAAGGAAAGGATGTCCTGGGTGCTGCAAAAACGGGTTCTGGGAAGACATTGGCGTTCATCATTCCAGTGAGTGAAACCCGTTTAAGCATTAAAACGACCCTAAAGCTGTGTGAAGTTACTTAAAAATCATCTGATGAATTAGAGCCTGATGAATTATGTCCCTGTACTTACTGTAAGTCGCTCTGGATAAGAGCATCTGCGGAAAAAAAATGACTAAATGTAGAGCCATTTTGGACCTTTGTGTAGGGTTGTTTGAGGCAGTCTTGCGCCATAGTGTTTCATAAGTCTCTTGGGTCATATTTTAGTTGGTTATACTGAGTCCCTAGTGTAGGAGCAGTCTAAATCTACCAGGCACAGTGAACAAAAAAAGATCTCAACTATAGTGCAACAACTACATCTCAAGTAAAAGTTCATAGTGCAGTGAATTCCACATCATTAATATGTTTAAAAACATCCGAGCGCTCGCTAAGTGTGCTGACGTTGACTGTTCAGGTGCTGGAGTGTTTGTACCGTCACCAGTGGACGGCCGTGGATGGGCTGGGGGCCCTGATCATCTCCCCCACCAGAGAGCTGGCCTACCAGACGTTTGAGGTGCTCCGCAAGGTGGGGAAGAACCACGAGTTCTCCGCCGGGCTCGTCATCGGTGGAAAGGTACTTTTACGAGCGCCGCAACACACTCTGTAGAAAATGTGCCGTGGCCGTAAATGAAGATATTTTTGTGTGAGCTGTGAAGGACAGGAGGTCAGTCACCTGAACGTCCTAGGTGTAACCCGCTGGATTTCTTTTCACTGTAACACGAGTAAACAAATTTCCACATAAGAAGAACCACACACACACACACAGGTGATTCGTCTGAGGGTATCATGTCTGCGGTGGTTTCAGGACCTGAAGCAGGAGTCGGAGAGGATCCATCGCACCAACATCATCATCTGTACTCCCGGCCGTCTGCTGCAGCACATGGACGAGACGGCCGCTTTCCTGACCTCTGACCTCCACATGCTAGGTACCCTCCCCTCCTCTGACCTCCACATGCTAGGTACCCTCCCCTCCTCTGACCTCCACATGCTAGGTACCCTCCCCTCCTCTGACCACATGCTAGGTACCCTCCCCTCCTCTGACCACATGCTAGGTACCCTCCCCTCCTCTGACCACATGCTAGGTACCCTCCCCTCCTCTGACCTCCACATGCTAGGTACCTGGTGCTCTCCCCTGGCAGGGCCAAAGGTGCAAGGTCTGCCTTTATAGTTAGAATGAACTTGGTTCCACACATAAACCTAACACACTTCCTTCCCTCCCTCCTCCAGTCCTCGACGAGGCAGATCGTATCCTGGACATGGGCTTTGCTGACACCATGAACGCCATCGTGGAGAACCTCCCCGCGACCCGACAGACTCTGCTGTTCTCCGCCACCCAGACCACGTCCGTCAGAGAGCTGGCTCGGCTCAGCCTCCGGGACCCCCAGTACGTCTGGGTCCACGAGAAGGCCAAGTTCAGGTGAGGGAACCCGGGGAGGAGCGTGTGGATCATGATGACAGCTTAGTGGTTAGAGCGTTTGTGTTACGATCAATGGGTCGCACCTCTGTCCGTCGCTTTGGATAAAAACGTCAGTGTAAATGAATGCTTCACGAAGGAAGATTACGCAAAGCAGTGCATGCTGGGATATATCCAGATGTTATTCAGCCATGCAGTGCATGCTGGGATATTCCCAGATGGGAGATTTCCACTGGCTAACTTTCTTTAGCTGTGGGTAATTCCACCTTTATTTGATGCTGATTCAATGTGCTGACTTCACTTAATCACATCCATAAATGAACGTTTTGGAGACCAGAGAGGTTAGGTCCCAGCCTGCCACGCTCATTAGACATGTGGGTTTGTCCTGTTTACTGACGATCAGCTTCTACTCTGGAGGACAGCTGCCCAAGCTGAGGAGCTGGGTGTTCCTCGTCAACAGCTATTCACCTGGAACACGCTTTAACATTATTAATCATCTGTCATTTTTGAACAGATGAACATAGCAAAATTCTGAGGTAGCACAGTAAGACGTGCGTGCACAAACGACCTAATAAAGGTTGATAAAGCAAATGTATTTAGATGAATCATCCCTTTTAAATGCATCTGCTGATACAGGTGTTTTTGTGTTGATGCTGCTTTCATAGCTTCATCCTTGATTCCCAACTCTGCTCGTTTGTCAACAACAACGTGAGCATAGATACACTGTGGCACTGAAGAAGAGGGAGGAGAGAGAGAGAGGGAGAGAAGGGAGGGAAGAGAGAGAGGGGAGAGGAGAGAGGGGGGGCTAAGAAGGGAGACAGGTAGAGAGGGGAGACAGAGATGAGTGTGTTTTGTTTAAGTTTAATATTTTGATCTTTTTCTCAATGAGTCAGCTACTCCTGTTTCTTGAAGTTGTGTTTGGTGTTAGAGAGCTGTTGACATGGCTGATTCAGGGCCGAGAGAAAGAGCTGCAAGACACTGGCTCAAATTGCCCAAAATACACTTAGATAATATAATATCAGCATTTCTGAACCTTTTTTTAGTTTTTGCTTTAGTAATCGACTTTGTTAATGTTTTTGCTGAATCACACACACAAGTACTGCGCCGTTGAGTTCTTTTCATCTGAACAAAATCAGTTTTTTGAATGGACAGATGGATTGTAACATTGTGTAGGCTGTTTCCTACTAAGGGTGTTCCATAACAACTGTAGTACCTGACATGTTTCAGTCTTCTGAGTGTGTGTGACCTGTGACCTGTGACCTGTGTCCTGTGCCCCCCAGCACCCCGGCCACCCTGGAGCAGAACTATGTGGTGTGTCAGCTGCACCAGAAGGTCAACGTGCTGTTCTCCTTCATCAGGAGCCACCTGCACAAGAAGATCATCATCTTCTTCTCCTGCTGTAAAGAGGTGCGCTGGTTTTCCTCTCCCAGACAGCCCCCTTCCTGACGACGTCATGATGTTCCACACCATGTACCAAACCAGCAGGGACGAAAGCTAGAGCCCATTGAGGTTGAACCTCTCTCTCTCTCCCCCAGGTCCAGTACCTGTTCCGGGTATTCTGTCGGCTGCGTCCGGGCCTGCCCATCCTGGCCCTGCACGGGAAACAGCAGCAGATGAAGAGGGTGGAGGTCTACAATGACTTCATCAGGAAGAAGAACGCCGTCCTGTTCGCCACAGACATCGCCGCCAGGGGCCTGGGTAGGACCCTGACCTGCTGCTTGTTAAGAGCCTGTGAGCAGGAGCAGGATACCAGCTCTGACTGTGTGGCTGTTTGTTGACAGACTTCCCTGCGGTGAATTGGGTCCTTCAGTACGACTGTCCCGAAGACGCCAACACCTACATCCACAGAGTGGGCCGGACGGCCAGGTGAGCTCTCCCTCCCTCTCTCTCTCCCCCACCCTCTCTCTCTCTCTCCCCCTCTCTCCCTCCCTCTCCCCCTCTCTCCCTCCCTCTCTCCCTCTCCCCCACCCCCTCTCTCTCTCCCCCACCCTCTCTCCCTCCCTCTCTCTCTCTCTCTCCCCCTCCCTCTCTCTCTCCCCCTCTCTCTCTCCCCCTCTCCCTCCCTCTCTCACCCACCCTCCCTCTCTCCCCCACCCTCTCTCCCTCCCTCTCTCTCTCCATTCCTCTCTCTCTCCCCCACCCTCTCTCTTCCCCACTCTCTCCCTCCCTCTCTCTCTCCCCCACCCTCTCTCCCTCCCTCTCTCTCTCCCCCACCCTCTCTCTCTCTCTCCCCTCTCTGAGATTGTTGTTGCGTCTGTCATGCTGCTGTTGCATGGTCGTCCACTAGAGGGCAGTGCAGCGCTGTCCTGGAGCCCCACACTGCCTCCTCTCCTGGAGACAGAAGCCGTATTCTCAGAAGAGGAGAGCTTCTCAGATGAGCTCCTTATTAACGCCAGCTTTATCTGCTTAAGGAAAAGGGAACATACAGTTAAATACCATCACATCCAGAAAACTCTAAAGCGGAGGCTGGGGGTGATGTAGACGAGCTCGAGGGTTAGTGTTGTACGTGGGGAGGAGAGGGAGGAGGAGAGGAGGGGGGACACCCTGGGCTGTTCGCCCTGGGCTGTTTGCTGGCTCAAGGAGCACTAGAGGGGGGCGGTATCTGCTCCACGATTGACTGTTTGCTCAGCTGCAGTGCTGACGTACGTGTGTGTGTGTGTTCTTATAATCAGGCATTGTTATACGGAGTATCCCTCGGGAGTGAAGCAGCTCAGAGGAGAGAGAGAGAGAGAGAGAGATGGAGAGAGTCGTACTGTTTGAGAGTGGGTGTGAGAGAGGGTTTGTGTGCTTGTGTGGAGGGAGAGAGGGGGAGGGAGAGAGAGCTGGTTAGAGAGAGAAGAGAGTGGGTAACAGGAGAGAGTTGAACTGGAGAGCCTCAGTCAAATGTACCAACAAATTGCAGTGTTCTGCCAGTAGCTGTGTCGAGCTGTCAGTGTTCAGTGTGTTAGTGTGAGAAACCACCTCAGCAGGGCCAGCTTACCCTGACCCCCCCCCTCCTCTCCCTGACCCCCCCCCTCCTCTCCCTGACTCCCCCCTCCTCTCCCTGACTCCCCCCTCCTCTCCCTGACTCCCCCCTCCTCTCCCTGACTCCCCCCTCCTCTCCCTGACTCCCCCCCCTCCTCCCCATCTCTTAAGTTCCCTGACATCATGTGTCACGCCTCTCTAACAGGATTGCACCACACTCTCTCTCACTTCCCCCTCTCTCTCCTCCCTCCCCTCCTCTTTACCTCTAATAAGATTGTACAGCACACTTTCCCTCTCCCTCCCATTCACTCGTCCTCCCTCTCGACCTCCCTCTCTCTCTCCCCTCCTCTCTCTCTCTCTCTCTCTCTCTCTCTCTCTCTCTCTCTCTCTCTCTCTCTCTCTCTCCCCTTCTCTCCAACAGGATTGCACAGCAGACTCTCTCTCTTTCCCAAAGCATATTATCTTCCATTTGTATTAGTGTGAAGCCTGGCCAATATGCTGCTCTCTGAGGGAGCTGGCATCCATGAGCTAGAGCTCCTAGATGAGAGGGAGGGAAGAGGGGGACTGGGAGCGACTCTAAAGCCAAGTACTCATTCTGGCTGGTGTTCCAAAATGTATCTTTGTGTGAGGCAGAGAGAGAGAGAGAGTGTGTGTGTGTGTGTGTGTGTGTGTCAGGTGTTGGTTGCTGAAAGAGCAGCAGCTGCTGGTGTCAGACAGCTCCTAACACATTCCTGTCTCCTGTGGGCCTCACTCTGCCCTTCTCCTCCTCTCCCCTCCTCCCCTCCTCTCTCCTTCTCTCCCCTCATCTCCCCTCCTCTCTCCTCCTCTCCCCTCCTCTCTCCTCCTCTCCTCTCCCCTCCTCTCCTCTTGGGTGTGAGGAAGAGGAATGGAGCGATGATCCTCTCTTTCTCCTTCTCTTCCATTGTGACTCTTCCTGTCCATCTCCACATCAGGCGATCAATCTGTCTCTGCCTCTCTCTGTTGTATCTCTCTACCCTGCCCTCCTCTCTCTCGCTCTCCTGCCTGCCTCACTTGTCTGTGTCTCTCTCTCCATTCCTCTCATCTGTATCTGGTCTCCATCTGTCTTGGTTACAGAACTAGCTACAGGCTGATTTAGTTACCTCCCCTCCTCCTCCTCCCTCTCTCTGCATCTTCTTGTCATCTTTTACATCAGTTTCTTTATTTTTAGTAGTTCTCCTGCTTTCCCTCCATCTGCCTGTCTCCCTCCATCTTGTACTTTGCTTGTCCTCTCCTCCCCTCCCACCCCTCCTCCCCTCATCCTCCTCCTCTCCTCTCCACCCCTCCTCCCCCCCTCCCCTCTCCTCCCCTCCTCCCTCCTCCTCCCCTCTTCTCCCTGATTGGTCGCCTCCTTCCAACCTGCCCCCGTGTCTCCTGGCAGGTACAAGGAGGGAGGTGAGGCTCTGCTGATGTTGTTGCCCTCGGAGGAGAAGGCCATGCTGGCCCAGCTGCAGGAGAAGAAGGTTCCCATCAACAAAATACAGTCAGTACCTCTGCACCACACAGGACTACACTACCCATAATGCCTCAGTCGCTATTAATGGCCCCGTGGTCACCTCAGTAGCTGCAGTGTCAAATCGTTAGTTCAATCTGACAGGTAGAGGGTTGGGGACTAGTAAGACTGCGCTACCCATAATGCCACTGCCACAGGAAGTGCAGTGTGGGTGGCATCACTGTCCGACGGCTCCATCACGCATCACCATGACAACACCCAGAGAAACATCCTCACATCACCTTCTGACACACACCTGGGTGACTTCGCTACGCCAGATCAACTCGTTTACCTGATTGGACCTGTAATTGGGTTTGTTTACACACTGACAAATTGTATGTTGCACCTGACTGTTTACCAAGGCGTAAACACACAATGTGACTACAGAATTACATGTGAAGACATTTTAAATGGTAAATATATTCTGGGTTATAATATTGGCTGGGGGCAGCCTCTCAGCACGGTGGTAAGCAGGGCAGCTGGAACATTGTGTCACAGTGGGGACCAGCCTCCAGTCAGGAGCCCCTTTGGCTAAATACTGATAAGCACAGGTCTCTGGATGATCCACACACACACACACACACACACACACCCTCACGCACCAAGGTCAGACTCAGTACTCTGCAGATGACCATATTGCAGTAACGGGCGCACCCGTTAACATAAAGCTACCCCCACACGTACACGCCACTCCTCCACACACACACACACGCAGAGGCTCATCGCCTTCTCAAGCATGCCTCACGCGCGCTCTGTCCCCACCGTCGTCTAGACAACCAGCGACTGTGAGGACGGTTGGTCTGTCAGCTGTGGAGGAGAGAGGAGGACGTCCTCACAACAGCACGGTTACCAAGGTTACGTCCTCACAACAGCACGGTTACCAAGGTTACGTCCTCACAACAGCACGGTTACCAAGGTTACGTCCTCACAACAGCACGGTTACCAAGGTTACGTCCTCACAACAGCACGGTTACCAAGGTTACGTCCTCACAACAGCACGGTTAGGTCCTCAAGTGTCACTCAGCCTCCCTGTCTATTTATTGGCTGTGGAGGTTAACTTAAGTACTTCTAATATTCATTCACTGTGAGAGAGAGAGAGAGAGAGAGAGAGAGAGAGAGAGACTGGCTTGGCCTACCAGGTTTCAGCAGCAGGCTGGGATGTGTGTGTGTCGGTCCACCTGGCAGAGGAGTACGGCGTGAGGAGAATGGTGATGAGGCCAGGGGACGTTCAGGATGGATGGATCCCCTCTGTGTGTGTGCGTGTGTGTGTGTGTGGTACAGGGAGCCTCCTGGGTCTGGTCCTCTCTCCTGATTTGTCGAGCTTTGACCTCGGATTTATAGCGAACCAAAGAAAGAAAGCAAGATCATGTTGTCAGGGGGTCTGACACAGACCATTTCAATATCAAGAAACATTCAACTGCGATTAAGATCAAAATCTCGGATTGTAGGATCCTTCATGCATCTCACATTGACTCAGAGGTGAAAAACCTGCTGTCTCCCATGATCTCCAGCAATTAACAAGATAATATCCACTTATTGTAGCTTTTTATGGTTATGTTATGCATCTTTAGCCTAAAAAATAAGAAACATTTGAAATAAATGGCCTTTTGAGATGAAGGCCTGCCTTTCATTCCGGGGGGACGGCTCAGAGGTTTAGATCATGAGTCAGGTGGCTGAGCGGTGAGGGAGTCGGGCTAGTAATCCGAAGGTTGCCAGTTCGATTCCCGGTCATGCAAACTGACGTTGTGTCCTTGGGCAAGGCACTTCACCCTACTTGCCTCGGGGGAATGTCCCTGTACTTACTGTAAGTCGCTCTGGATAAGAGCGTCTGATAAATGACTACATGTAAATGCAGCTGCACATCCAGACATCGCAGGTTCAAAGACACCCCCCCCATACGTCTCTCTGGGTCAAAGCGTCTGCTAAATGAAGACATTGTTCTTGTTCTCGTTTTTCTTCTCTGGTTTCAGGCTGTTCTTCTTCTGTCCTCAGGGTGAACCCAGAGAAGCTTCAGAGCGTCCAGCAGAAGCTGGATGCCTTCCTCCTTGTTCTCGTTCTTCTTCTCTGGTTTCAGGATGTCAAGTTCTTCTTCTTCTGTCCTCAGGGTGAACCCGGAGAAGCTTCAGAATGTGCAACAGAAGCTGGAGGCGTTCCTCGCCCAGGAGAAGGAGCAGAAGGAGAGAGCCCAGAGGGTTTGTGTCTCAACTCAGAAATATGAAAGAATTGAAATAACTAAATGTAGAAGTGTGATCAGTAGCCAGGGTGTGACAAGTAGCACCTGCTGAATGATTCATGAGAGGAATCCCCTATATTGGCTGTTACAAATATCTATTCTTTTGAAACGATGGGCTTCTCAACTTCAACCTTTTTGTTCCTGGCCTGAAACACGGAACGAAAACGTGTCATAGCAGGGGTTATTACTTCATTTGACCAGATCTCCATTTTTACGGGAGGGAGAAAAGCTGGAGGATATAAATGTAGATGTTTTGTTCCTACAAGACAATGTTTTTATTCTCCCCCTCATCACACACGTCTGTGATCTCTCTCTCCTTCCCTCTGCCATTCTCTCTCTCTTCTGCCCTCTCTCTCCTCTCTTCTCTCTCTCTCTCTCTCTCTCTCTCTCTCTCTCTCTCTCTCTCTCTCTCTCTCTCTCTCTCTCTCTCCTTCCCTCTCTCCATATCTAACAGTTCTAGTGTTGACTCTCTCCTCAGTGTTTTGTGTCCTACCTTCGCTCCGTCTACCTCATGAAGAACAAGGACGTGTTTGATGTGTTCCAGCTCCCACTCCAGGAGTACGCTGTGTGAGTACACGGGGGAGGCGGGGGGGAGGGGGGGAGAGAGAGTCGGAGGCGGGCAGAGATAATCACGTGTTGCTGAAGTGTGATGTGTCCTGACTGAGGTCTCGGGTGTTCCTGAACAGGTCCCTGGGCCTGGCCATGGCCCCCAGGGTCCGCTTCCTCACCACAGCCCAGAAACAGAGGCGCACCAGGCAGGCCGGGGCGGAGGGGGAGGAGGAGGAAGACCTGAAGAGCTTCAGGGCCAAGCTCTTAGGAGACGGTCCTGGTGTTCCAGACTGCAGAACCTCAGACAGCGAGGAGGAGGAGGATGATGATGAGGAGAAAAGACCTAAGGGGCTCTTTGGTGCCGAGGAAGAAGAAGAAGATGAAGATTTGAGAGACTTGGACCTGCTGATGGTGAAGAGGAAGGATGTCTTCAGTTTGGAGGAGGAAGACCAGAGTGATGAGGTAAGACCCCCGTTCAGGCTGCACACCTGGGGCCATCTGGTTCAGGCTGCACACCTGGGGCCATCTGGTTCAGGCTGCACACCTGGGGCCATCTGGTTCAGGCTGCACACCTGGGGCCATCTGGTTCAGGCGTGAGCTGGCGCCAAGGTCTTCTCTTAGATTATTATTACTACAATCGCTAAGACAAATCTTCCTAAGAGGCCTGGCAGTGTCTGAACACGGACCTGCCTGCTGTTGAAACTTTAAAACCCAGTTTTCAAACCTCCGGTCTCCAGTGTCTGCTTTCTATGTCGGTCAGAAGGGGAGAAATCTATCAGGAGCACAATTGTGTGTGTGTCAGTGATTGAACCCGTGCCCACGTTTGTGGACGGGGGGGGGGGGAGTCAGACGACTGCAAGTAAAGAAAGAGAAATAGGTCTCCTCGAACCCCTTCCTGGTTATATTTAGCGTTGGAGCACCTCAGGGAAAACAAATTGGGCTAGCTCCCATGTGAAGCAGGAAATAAACCACCCTGGTCATCCTGTGGAGAGACAAGCCTGAGGGTGGAGAGGAGAGGGTGGAGAGGAGAGGGTGGAGAGGAGAGGGTGGAGAGGAGAGGGTGGAGAGGAGAGGGTGGAGAGGAGAAGAGAGGGTGGAGAGGAGAAGAGAGGGTGGAGAGGAGAAGAGAGGGTGGAGAGGAGAAGAGAGGGTGGAGAGGAGAGGAGAGGGTGGAGAGGAGAAGAGAGGGTGGAGAGGAGAAGAGAGGGTGGAGAGGAGAAGAGAGGGTGGAGAGGAGAAGAGAGGGTGGAGAGGAGAGGAGAGGGTGGAGAGGAGAGGAGAGGGTGGAGAGGAGAAGAGAGGGTGGAGAGGAGAGGAGAGGGTGGAGAGGAGAGGAGAGGGTGGAGAGGAGAGGAGAGGGTGGAGAGGAGAAGAGAGGGTGGAGAGGAGAGGAGAGGAGAGGGTGGAGAGGAGAGGAGAGGGTGGAGAAGAGAGGGTGGAGAGGAGAGGAGAGGGTGGAGAGGAGAAGAGAGGGTGGAGAGGAGAAGAGAGGGTGGAGAGTTTGTAAAGAGGTCAGGAGGCGCTTTGCTTCAATGGCCTGCTGCACAAGGCCCTTCCTCTCTCCTCCTCTGTCCTTATCCTACCTCCTCTCTCCTCCTCCTCCTCCTCCTCCTTGGTGATGTGCTCACGGTGTCTGGAGGAAGTGTGTCTCGGCAGAAGCGTACACCGACGCGTCTCTGGTGGAGGAGTGGGAGGATACGAGGCATGATTCAGACACGACTCTCTCCAGGGAACACTGCTAGTCTCTCCGTTACTATGGTTTTATGGGAACGGTGGCTTTTGTTGCGTACGTTTACCGTTTTTTTTTTCTGCTTTTGGAGGTGTTGGTGCGGATGGATCAGGCCCCCACAGCCAGTGGGAGATGAGAATGAGTTGTGGTGCTTCCAGCTGCATCAAGGGTGGTGATGTGGAGAGTGTTACCTTGTTTTACTGGAGAGGAGGACAGAGAAGAGAGAGAGGTCAGGGGTGGTGATGTGGAGAGTTACCTTGTTTTACTGGAGAGGAGAGAGAGGGCTGCTTCACCTCCTTCACCCAGCAAACTTGCGTCCCTGCGGCTGGACTGTTCAGATCAGTTCCCTCAGACACAAGTCCCCCATCACCCCTCCTCCCCCATCACCCCTCCTCCCCCATCACCCCCCCTCCCCCATCACCCCTCCTCCCCAAACACCCCATCACCCCTCCCCCTCCTCCCCCCTCAATTCTGCTGAACATGAAAGTAATTTATTTAGATAGAGGACTTCTCTAAGTTCACCACGTCTTATTCAAAACCTTCCGCTTGATATCATTGGCTATCGTAGTTCGAATACCGTCTGTTCTCCCTCTAGGTCAGGTGTTGAGTTATTGGTTCTGTGTTTCTTAAAGGGATCGATCAGTGAACACCGAGCCCTACCCCCCCCCCCCCCCCCCCCCCCTGCAGTTTGTCCTGGCGCAGAGTCGACGCGATATGGTGGAGACAACTCTTTCTCTCACCCTGACTGTAATTTGATTGGCAACAGTCCCACATGCCCCGCCACTCCCAGACCAGAGATTTGTCCTTTTGGAAAAGCAGCTTTTGTGCGGTGAGATTGATCGAAGCAATCTAGTGAGAGCAGGCCTGTCGTCCTCTCAGCTCCCGAGACAGGCGGATCACAACACAGCTTCTCACAGAACGCTCTGCCACGGAAACTTCCATTATGCTAATTGCTCTCGTCACCCTTTAACCCTCTCTGCTGCTGCCCCATGTTCCCTTCCAGGGTTTAGGAGACTTATTAAATGTTTTACAAGTCCCTGGTTCTCTGCAGGTGAGCAGGGCTGTGTGTGACCTGAGTGAGCAGGGCTGTGTGTGTGACCTGAGTGAGCAGGGCTGTGTGTGACCTGAGTGAGCAGGGCTGTGTGTGTGACCTGAGTGAGCAGGGCTGTGTGTGACCTGAGTGAGCAGGGCTGTGTGTGTGACCTGAGTGAGCAGGGATGTGTGTGACCTGAGTGAGCAGGGCTGTGTGTGGCCTGAGTGAGCAGGGCTGTGTGTGTGACCTGAGTGAGCAGGGCAGTGTGTGGCCTGAGTGAGCAGGGCTGTGTGTGTGACCTGAGTGAGCAGGGCTGTGTGTGTGACCTGAGTGAGCAGGGCTGTGTGTGTGACCTGAATGACCTCTCCCCTCCCTCCCTCCTCCCTCCCCTCCTTAATGATGGTGTTTGGTTCGGTTCAGTCCATTGATTGATTGATTGATTCCTCCATAGATTGGTGAGTGTCTGATCTCCACTCCAGTCGATTAATTGGCCGTGAGCCATGCCTGTCAGGGCGACGGGGAGAGGGATGCTCGTGGAGCTGAGCTGTCCAAACAGAGAACAAGCCATAAATCAGGCCTATCCATGAGCCAGGCTAAACTTTTACTCTCATGGCACTATGAGAATGTCTTCCAAGCACCCATATATCATTATGCTTTATGTCTTGAATCAATCTCTGGTGTTAGCTCAAGTGCGGCGAAGAGTGTGTGTGTGTACATGTGCGCACGCATGTATGAAGTTGTGCGTTTGAATTAACCGTTCCCAAATATTTCTTTTTTAAAAGATGTGCTTCACTGCAGCGTGTCTCGTAGCTCCATCAAGATGCCCTTTCTATCACCTAACCCTCTCCCCAGCCCAGCCCGGCCTCTCCCCAGCCCGGCCCGGCCTCTCCCCAGCCCAGCCCGGCCTCTCCCCAGCCCGGCCTCTCCCCAGCCCAGCCCGGCCTCTCCCCAGCCCCTGCCCGGCCTCTCCCCAGCCCAGCCTCTGCCCGGCCTCTCCCCAGCCCAGCCCGGCCTCTCCCCAGCCCGGCCTCTCCCCAGCCCAGCCCGGCCTCTCCCCAGCCCGGCCTCTCCCCAGCCCAGCCTGGCCTCTCCCCAGCCTCTCCCCAGCCCCAGCCTCTCCCCAGCCCCGCCTCACCACTTGAGACATTTCTCCTCCCAGAGTTCATGCTGGAAGTTGGTGAAAGACGCGCTCCTAAACGGGATTAAACGTCTCTCCCCTTTTTCATAAACGATGAAATGAAATGCAAAGATCTTAGAGTCTGAGAGGGGATTTTTTTTTTTTTTTGCAAGATGCCGATATTGAATTTCTTTTCAAATCTTTTTTTTCTGAGACACATTTTTTCAAGGGGCGCATAATTTCTCCATTAAAAATGCAGTGCAATAACCTCACACTCAAAGAAATGTCAACGCTTCATTCACAATCCTCTGCGCTCTCCGTTTCTCCCGTGTGAAGCACTTATTAAACGAGGAGATTTAAGAAAATGAGGTCTAGAGGTGAACCTTCCCTGGGGTTTTTCTGCTTCAGGAAGATGGGATGTGAGAAAATGGAGGCATGGTGTGAGAATAGCTAATGACTTCAGGTTTGATTTCAGAGTTGAAACTGAAAGATCCTGTGGATGTCTTTCGCTAATGACGATTTGCTCCGTTTTTTAGTGACCTTGACAACACCCCAGAACGCAGAGATTGGATTTCCGCGGTCACAGAACACCTCAGACATCAGGGCCTCCTCCTCGCATCGCTTGTCTTCCCGCAATCCCTTTGTTGGGCAGAACCATTCATTTCATCCCTTAATCTATTCCAAACGGCTTTGAATCGAATTCTTAAAATTGATGACGCTACTGCTGGATAGTTGAATACAGTCTTGTCTGCAGAACAATAACGCACGAATACAAAGGGAATTTGGGATGGATTTTTGGGTAAATCACTCATGAGACGAATGGAGATGATGAGAACAATGACTATATCCTGTGTGAGAGGGCTGAGATGCAGCGTCTTTATCTGTGACCGAGCGTCCCTACCCTACCGGCCCGTTTTCATTTGATAATTCACAAGTTGTTTGTTTTTAGGATTTGTGGAAACTGTCCAGAGGACGTTTTCCGGGACCAACGTTCTGAAGGACCCTCTGTTCATACGCTCTTATCGGTTAAACCTAATTGACGATGTTCATCAGCGCTCCCACGTCAGAAATCGCATTATTTATCGAACCATGAAATGCATAACCTTTCCAATTGACCCCAGATTTGTCAATATATGGTTAAGCGAGCACGCAGGCGTAAATTCTGTGTTGAAAACGAGCCAGAGACCGAAGCATCGACTCGCAGCCCCTGGTCGTTCTGGAGCAAGCAGCGCTGTCATTATAATCTGCCATGCAGTATTTCTGCCTGGCGCCGAGAGCCAAGTCAGCAGGCTGCGTCGCGTGTTAATCTCAGCTCATATTCCAGAGGTTTGTTTTATTAACACCTGAGGCAGGAGGGCTCTCTATATTACTCTTAACGGGAGAGGGCTTGGCTGTTACGTGCCAAGAAAAGTACATTTACTCTTGGCCACGGCGAGGAAACTGAGTTCATGTTAGGCAAACAGCTCTTTAAGAACAAAGAATTGGCGCTGCGTTGTGAATGTTAAATCTGGTGTTGTAGTTGATGTTCGTGGCAGCCAACAGCAAACACATATTCTGAGTTATCCTTTGTTGTTGAAATTATGAGGTGAAAGGTCAAATTATTTCATGTTATGTGTAGTCCTTGGCTTGCCTTTGCGAATGTTTAAAAAATCTGATGTTTTGAAAAAGGTGTGAAGAGAAACCTGGTGTTTACTGGGACACTCACCGCCAGACACTGTAGGATAATGGGAATTGACAGTTTAATTTGAGAATGGAAGTGGTTCATAGAAGAGTCGCTACCTGAAACAATGGGAAACAGGAAATGAAATTTGTCACGGTTCTTCAATCTGCTGCAGCAAATGGACGGGGGCCAGATTTGAGCCTTTTCAGTTAAAAGCTCAGAGATTGAGAATTGTTTCAGGGGAAAGATCCCTCTCAAGGTTGATTGATTCTGTCATCGTGTTCTGAGATTTTCCCTCCTCTGTCTGCCTACTTGTCATCGTGTTCTGAGATTTTCCCTCCTCTGTCTGCCTACTTGTCTACGTGCGCTAGGAGAGTGACACCAATCTCAACACGAAAACAGAGAAGGAGACCAAATTCAAAGACGCCAAGAAGGCCTTGAAGAGAAACTTCCAGCTGAACACCAAAACCATCTTCACGGACGACGGACAGGTTTGGACACTTATCATCAGTGGCTTTTCCCCCTCTAGGAAGTTTATCTAACAGCCTTTCAACTCTTCAACTCAAACTAAACACACCTTTTAGTGGACATACAAGCCTGGAACTTGTATTTGTGTGGTGTGTTGAGCTGAAAAGTGAAATATCCCTGTTGGTAATGACCGCATGTTGACCCCTCCACCCACCACCCCCACCACCTCCCACCCCACCACCTCCCACCTCCCTCCCCCACCCCCTCCACCCTCCCCCACCACCCCTCCACCCTCCCCCACCACCCCCTCCCCCCAGGTGGTGCAGCAGTGGCCTCCTCTCCAGAGGACGGCAGTGCCGGTGGAGGGCGATGAGGAGCAGTCTGGGATCAACGTGGAGAAGGCCAGGGAGCGTCTACGTCTGGAGGACCAGGCCTTCGACAAGCAGGAGTACAGCCGCAAGGTCAAGGAGAAGAAGCGGGTAAGAGGCAGTGGAAACGTGGATTCAAAGGTTTTAAAGTGAACCGGGTCTGTGTGAGCTTTATCAAAGAGGCCTGGGTTCGAATCCGGCCAGAATCCTTGGCTGCATGTCTACCTCTCTCTCTCTCTCTCTCCTTCCTTTTTCCTGTCTACCTTGAACTGTCCTGTCCTATAAAGCATGAAAATGACCCATTTATATATATCTTTAAAAACCGGTTCTGACTGGATGCTGTTCTAGAAACCAACAGCAGAGTTCCCAAGCTAAACCAGATCACTGTCAGTCGCAGGTAGAATATTCAGGGATGAAAAATATCCCAGCTGTCGTTCTCTCTCACATACTCACCCCGCCACGAACAACACACTCGTTTACACACGCTTTTACACACTTAGGCGCACACACACACCCCCTCCAGTCATTAGCTGAGAGTGATTGAGGCGAGGTAGAGACCAGCTGGGTCTCTGGAATGACTGCAAGCAGCTGCTGTTGCTGACGGGAGCAGAGACCAGGAGACCAAACTAGGAGACCAGACTAGGAGACCAGACTAGGAGACCAGACTAGGAGACCAGACTAGGAGACCAAACTAGGAGACCGGACTAGGAGACCGGACTAGGAGACCGGACCAGGAGACCGGACCAGGAGACCGGACCAGGAGACCGGACCAGGAGACCGGACCAGGAGACCGGACCAGGAGACCGGACCAGGAGACCGGACCAGGAGACTGCCTAGCATTCGACAAGCTTCCCCACGGACCCCGCCTCCTAGATTAAATAACCTCTCCCTGAAAAAAGGCAAATGACTAAGCAGCTGTTCCTACCCCCCCCCCCCCCCCCCCCTATGGACCCCATCATGACCAGAACCATTACACTCCTAGCCCTCCTCCTCCTCCTCCCTCTGTCACAGGAACGCTCTAGAACGCGCAGAACGGATCAGAAACAACTGCAGATTGTTAAACCAAACAGCTTCACTGCTTAGACCAGCATCCTAACCCGCCCCTGCCAGCAACACGCTACATTCACCCAGAGAGGACGTCTCCTTCTATAACACCCCAGGTTAACCTGGGCACCAAGCATCTGGAAGATGCTTACACACACACACACGCACACACACAAAATACTGCCATAATACTCAATAAATCACAGTTAGGAATCCAAATGAAAATCCCTGACATAGCTGGGTCTGGCCTGCTGCTTGAACGCCTGCAGGCAGCCTGTGGGAGATGCCGATCGCCCGGGTCATATTTTTCAGAGAGAAATTGCAGTAGATTTCTTATTTTTTTCTCTCTCGGAACATCCCGGAATAGCTGCAGAAAGAAGGTTTTCCTGGGCTCGCCTTATTTAAAGAGAAAGTTCTCTCCTAGCCAGTGGAGAAATATTGACGAATGGATTCTGTTTTCTCTCGTGTTAGTTGCCATCCTGTTTTGATTTAATGGCGTCATTATGGTATAATTTAATTGAAGACTGTAACGATTGGCCTTTGGCGGGCAGGTGTTGTTCAGCTGAATATTGATGAGGTAGGACAGAGAGCGCAGGGCGAGGGGCATCCACTGCAGTGTAGACGAGAGCAGGTTACACGCACAGAGGATTTGAACCTGCAACCTCTTGCTCTGCAGTGCAAATGCTCTAACCACTGAGCTGAACTTAACATATACATCTTCATATCTATATAGTATATATAAAAGTATTACAATATAGATAGATATGTACATGTATACTAAATCTTGAACCAGAATAACCGTTACTTATAACTGTAGTCACTGTTCTTCAGCAACGGGATTTATAGACACAGTTTCTCCCTTTTACCGTCAGCGGGTGAGTCAAAGATGGCGACTGCATCTCCTGCGTCAGCAGAGCCCCCATCCGCCCACCCCGCTCGCCGTGCGGAGGGGTCCCCAGGTCAGGTGGTGCCGCGGGCCCCCCTGCCCCCCCACACGTGTCTTGTACTCTGGGACGTTGCGTTTAACGGCTTGTCCGGTTCACCGGTCGCACTCGACAACCGTTGCCAAGCAGCGCCGTCGCGATGACACTCGGATGCGGGAAGGAGGGGAAAACAGACGCTTAAAAATCTATTTTCTGTTTGGCGCCGAGTCGCCGGCCTCTTTGGAGAACACTGCCCAGGAATCAATTAGCAGCTCCTACCAGCACATGAATCACTCCTGCCTGGCTGGCAGGGCAAGTACCCCCACCAACACCCTCCACGCCTGCCGCCTGCCTCCGACTGGAAGAGACACACACAGCCAGATATGATGTATGATTTGGCTCGTAGGGCATGTTTTCACATTCTTGCCAGAGTGATTAGAGAGCATCTAGAGTTTCTAGATGCTCTCTCTCTTCACAGCTCTCTCTCTTCACAGCTCGCTCTCTCCTCACAGCTCTCTCTCCTCACAGCTCTCTCTCCTCACAGCTCGCTCTCTCCTCACAGCTCTCTCTCCTCACAGCTCTCTCTCCTCACAGTTCTCTCTCCTCACAGCTCTCTCTCCTCACAGCTCGCTCTCTCCTCACAGCTCTCTCTCCTCACAGCTCTCTCTCCTCACAGCTCTCTCTCCTCACAGCTCGCTCTCTCCTCACAGCTCTCTCTCCTCACAGCTCTCTCTCCTCACAGCTCTCTCTCCTCACAGCTCTCTCTCCTCACAGCTCTCTCTCCTCACAGCTCTCTCTCCTCACAGCTCTCTCTCCTCACAGCTCTCTGTCTCCTCACAGCTCTCTCTCCTCACAGCTCTCTCTCCTCACAGCTCTCTCTCCTCACAGCTCTCTCTCCTCACAGCTCTCTCTCCTCACAGCTGTCTCTGCCTGTAGATTACTGCCTCTCCCCCTCTCCTCCTCCAAACACACTTCCATGTTCTGTCTCTCTCCTCTCTGTCTGTGTCTTCCCCCCCCCTCTCTCTCTTTCTCTCTTTCTGTTTGAAGGTTAGACTTAAGTACGTAACCATACTTAGGTTTTAGTCACAGCCCCTGTGGTGTGTAAAAGCCCTTTAGAAAGCCAGAAGTCAGGGCATCAGACCCCTCTGGTCCTGTCATCCTCCGAGGGGATGTAACGAGGCGGCGTGAGGCGTGCTGAGCGAGTGCGCTGAGATCCCACCTTGAGCCCCTCACAGACAACCAGGAAGGCGAACAGGAAGGCGACCTGTCGGGAAGCTGGGATGTTTTTCTGCCTATTTTCTTTATGCAAACAGTGGTCTTCACTGGACGACATTTGGAGAAGACATTAGGAACTGATGAGTCAGCTGCTGACATTTTCTAATGCAGTCTAGCACTGCATGTCATTAGCCCTTCTGCCTCCACACACACACACACACACACGTCGAGCAAAGAAGGTCTGTTGTGTCATTAGGTCGTTTGCTGCGGTCAGGCTGTCCTCTCCTGAATGTGCAGTCAGGGCCAAACGACTGCAGCGGAGGTCAGCTGAAATTCGTGCTTGCTTCTGCAAGGTCAGCGTTTCGTTTTGATCTGGTTCCGTTTTCCTGCCAGAAACCTTGCCACCTTTCAATACTCCGTCCTCACCCTCACCCCCAACACCACCCCCACCACCCCCCCTCCTGTATTGGCAGTGTTCCTACTCCCTTATCCTCACTTCCTACTCCCTTATCCTCACTTCCTACTCCCTTATCCTCACTTCCTACTCCCTTATCCTCACTTCCTACTCCCTTATCCTCACTTCCTACTTCCTTATCCTCACTTCCTACTCCCTTATCCTCACTTCCTACTTCCTATATTCCTTCCTCTCCTCCCTCATCCTGTCCTTATCGTCCCAGCACAACCCTGTGTGTTTCCTCTCCAGGCCTGTAGAGGCCAGTGTACTGAGCTGGGAGACAGTGAAGCTGATTAACACACCAGGTGGAACGCACCGCTCACCCCCAACTCTTTCAGACTGAGATCTGATGACGCCTCACATCCTGTCTAGGTTTCCAGGTGTCAGTTTAAAACACAAACACGCGTCCTCGACACGTCCTCGTAGATAAACCTCCTGAAGTGTTTCCTCTCTTTTCTCTGCAGGAGAAGAAGATAAAGGAGAAGGCTGCCAGGAGAGAAGCCATGAAGAAGAGCACAGAGGTACGTCTGTCTTTCTCACATTTACTTATTTCCCTCCTCAAGGTGTGGCTCGTTCTAGAAGCATCCATCCATCTCAGGCTAAGCCCTTTCCTCCCCCATGCAGTCGCCCCTCTTCACTCGTGCTAGATTAAACCGGCGCCATTAAAGTAATGCTTGTCAGGTTGATGCTGTTGAAGGCCATTTCTAGCGCCACGTGAAGCTGAATTTTAAAGTAGTGAGACTCTGCTCCATTTCTTGGTAGAAGAGGAAGTACGAACTGCATGTTCTGTATGCCTGTCTCTGCTCTGAAGTGGAACACTGTGTTCAGAGTCAGCACATGCAGTCAACTCTGGAGTCATTGGTACCCTGGTAACAATGAGTACAAAGGGTTATAAAAATGTAAACTTTTGGTTATTTAGCTTAATGTCACACTGGAAAAATGAGAAGGATCTAAACTTCACTTACAGTAAATTTATTAGGAGAACATTCTGTCACCCTGAAATTATAATTTTTTAGCAAAACCTGTAGAAATGATTTTAAACTAAATGTAACGGAAGCATTTTTGTTTTCATATTAGAGCTTTATTGTTGTTGTTGTTGTTAACCTGAGTGTGGAAAAAAGTATACTTTTTTTGATAACCCTTTTTGACTCATCTTCACCAGAGGTGCCAGTAATTCCTGACCCGACTGTAGATGGTTACAGAGCAGTGTTGGCCCCCCGGGGGGATTTGAACAGTGGCACGTCTCAAGGTTATCTCCCTATGCTCTGTGATGAGTCATACTGAGCTGCTAAGCGCTGCCAGTGCATTGAGCTCACACGCCCAGAGATGTTACATGACGACTGCTTCTCTGCAGTCGTCAGCGTGTCACTGGTCTGATCCGGCATCCGGCAGCTGAGCTGCTCTGACCACCTCCTGATGGATCACATCTCTCTCTCCCTCCCTCCTCTCCTCTCTGCTCAGCAGTGCTGGAGTTGAGTCCACAGGGGATAAGAGAGATAAGAGTGGCTGGCAGTTTCATCCCTCCCCTCACAACCCAGCCTCTAGCTCTCTCGATGGGGGGGCTTATCGCTGGGTCATTTTTGACTGACGTTCTCGACCATCTTGTCCCCCCCCCACCCCGGTGGATCCCACTAGCTTTCCCCCCCCGTGAGCAGCCTCATTGTTGCTACAGCTCAGCGGTTAGAGCATTTGACTGCACATCCAGAGGCTGCAGGTTCAAAACCCCACCCCCCTCCGGACGTCGCTGTGGCTGAAAGCGCCTGGTAAACAAACGCACGTGTGTTCTTCATCCTTCCCTGGCCGTCTCCCCCGGGGAATCTAACCAGAACAGATGCTCTGTGTCCCTGCTCCCTCTGAGAACTGGCGGGCGGTATTGACCCTGTCCCCCTGATGTCCTCCCCCAGCCTACAGACGCAATTAGAGAAGCTCCCCTCTCCCCCCGGCCTTCAGAACCCCTCCACACGCTCGTTTATCAGGGCTAACACGCTCCCCGGCCCAGCCAGCGTGGCCTCGATAAAGCCAGAGGCCACATTCCGCCATGTTAAAGATGATCAGGACTCCTTTGGCAGAAAGTGTTTATTGGTTTGAAGATTGGTTTGGGACTCAGGACTATGTGAAAGTCTTCAGGGTCATATTCTGCTGTTGGATATAACACAGTTTTGGACTTATTCCCACTCTTGAAATTGGTTTCCAAAGTTCATTCAGCATTCGACTGTTTACTTGTTGCAACAGCAACAACAAAAACAGCTGTTGTTGGATTGAGGGGTGAGAGAACAAAAGTACGTTGTCACAAATCCGCCCGCTGTGGGAACGGTTTAGAAACGGCCTGTTCTGGAGTGGGAAGACAGCTTTTGGCTCCTGACTGACATCCTGGCTCTCGCAAGCCTGTGCCGCTGAGCCCCAGGAATATGTTCAGACTAGAGGGTGGATGCATCATTAATCATGTGTTCAGGATCACCGCCACCTGCACACTACCGCTGCCACCCAATCTGTGAGAGAGCACCAGGCCTGAACTAGCCCCCGCCAGCTTTGCATTCAGCTCAGCTTGTCATGGATTAACAGAAGCTTGTGCTTGTGTTGAGCTTTTTCCTTAGAGATTTTGTTTTTCCCTCATGTCAAAAGTTGTGTCTCTGTTTGAAGACCTAAAGTAGTCTTGGTTTTGAAGGGAGGTTGTCGGTTGTTGAATTATTGAACTGTACCAAGTTGTGAAGGTCGACCTTTCCCGTTTTCTCTCTGTTTGGCATTTCGCAACAGATTATTTTAGTACTTTTATTATACACCATTGTTTAATGCAGTCTTCCCTGCATGTAACTGTTGCATTTCTGGTCTAACCTTGCCTCCTAATCTCTGGTATTCTTGGGTTGGATTTCTTCAAGCAGAAATGTTTCATGTTCACAACATTTAAATATAAAAACATTCCTTCCATGTGGAATGAAGTTTGGTTTAAACCAGGCGGATCTCATGCGCTTTCATTTTCCAACATAATGCCCAAACTAGAGAATTAGCGACTGCTGTACGAGACAATGGCTTCTTATCATTCCAGCACAGACCAGTGTGTTTGCTCACCAGGCCTGTGGAGGCCAGCTAGCTTACTTAGCTGGGTGACATTTGAGTGAAGCTGATTATAAAACCAGTGGGAGCAGGTGGAATACTGCTCAACCCACTCCTCTAAATAGAGATCTCCCCAGACCAAGAGGGATTCAACAAAGCCCTTGCAGTTGGGCAGATGGCATTTCACTAGGCTCACTCCTGCCTCGGTAGAACTGTATTAGAACTGTATTAGTGTAATTACCTGCCAGAAGAGCACCCTAGCTCTGCTTGTCACCAGTCGGACAGAACACCTTCCTCGCCCTTTAAAAGTCAGGTTTGCTGATTTTTTTTTTTTTTTTTTTGGGCAGCGCTCCAATTCCCAATCCCTTGTGTTTCTATGTGGTCCCTCTGGAGAAGTCGTCTCAGACAGTCACACCACTGGCAGGGAGGGGGGTTGAAGTGATGGAGAGACTAGTCTGTCATCCATTCCAGAAGTACCCGTCCACAGTTTCAAGATGGCAGCTGTCATGGCCGTTCTGTCGCCACCCGCTCCAGAGCTAACGTATGCTAATGCAGGGGCGGCGACGGAGCGATTAATCACGGGATCGATGCCTTGCCGCGGCTGCAGGAGATGGCCATATCTCCCGAAGACACGCCAGCCTGTCTCCAGCATCCACAAACAGGGCTGGTTCTCCTTCGGTGCTCGTACGTTTTACGTCGCACTTTATTCATTTGGCCGACGCTTTTATCCAAAGCGATGTACGATTAGTGCTTGTATATAGTACTACGGCAGAAGATCTGGGATCAGAAGTGCGAAGGCCAAGTCAAGCACTTTTACTGTAAACCCCAAAAAGTCACCAAACACTTTTCCTCAAAACATTAAACACCCTTTAATCCATATTAAATGAGGCTTTATTGTAACTCATTTGCGCAGTTCGAAAATTCTAACGGCTCCGTAATAAATATCGTCCTCATCTTGTCTGGGCCAGTGAACTCGCCAGTCAGACTGCTAGAAGATGAAGCACTAAAATGACAGTTCATCACTTTAAGGCCTGAAGAGATTTGATAAACGTACTTGAGAGAGCTGTATTGTAATGTCAGAATTCCTTCCCCAGAATATGCAGGCGCTCAGCTCATTTAACAAAATCCTCTCTCCCTTTCATGGCCGCCACGGCGAAGCCTCAACGTGACAGAGCAGGACTTTACGACTCTGCTCCAGAGCCGATAACAGTCCCTCCAGGATATTCAGTCCACTCCCCCCAAAAATTCAGCTAACATGTTAACTAATCGAAGGATCTGAACTTAATTTGCCATAGTTCAAGTGCACCAGTTTTAATTGGTATACTCGGATTACCTTGATGCAATGTTAGTGAGTACCCAGCCCTATTTCTGTAATGGTGTACATGTTAAAACAGTTCACTGTCATATGAAATATGAATAGGCGGAAATGAAAGACCCAGGATGAAGAACTATGCGTGGTGAAATATTCATGCTGGGTGGTTTAAAGCGTCACACATGTCTTCGGCTCTCCTAAATGCTAAGTGATTAAAGGAGTTATTTTAAATATTCATTGGTTGTATAGTGCTGGCTGGAGTCATTCTAGACCGGCGCCAGCCTTCGTTTACATCAGGGTTATGTGTGTGTGTGTGTGTCTCCGCTACTGAACGGGTGTGTGTGAGGAAGTTTGGGACATCTTAATCTATAGTGATGGACTGGAGGGGGGGGGGGGGGGGGGGGGTAGGTATTAGGTTAGCTGACTAGTGCAGGGAGAAGGCCTGTTGGTATATAATTTGGCCCATGATTTAGATGACGAGCTCAGGTCTGTAGGTATGCGCTCGGTTAACAGACTAATGCAGGTCGGTAATGCAGGTCAGGGAGGAATTGATACCTGCCATGTCTTGATCTGCAGGTTTTTTTCCGGTAAGATTATTAAAAGTATTGTTAGTTTTTCTTTCGTACGTGTCTCTAGTTTGCTAGATGGTTTTCTGTTTCTACGGAAACACAGCTGTTTAGTGAGGCTTGTGTCTCAGCTTACATCTCCTAAACCCTGTCAGTTACTGCCTACTGACCAATCACAGACCGCAAGCTAAAACTATTTTAGCCCTGGAAGGACACCATACTTTAATCTCAATATGAGACCCATCTATGTAAAACAATGTCTGGGATATCAGTGAGAAGATGTGTGTTTACACAACAGTGGATTTTGTTTTATGGTGTAATTGGTGTACATGCTCTGCTAACTGTCCTCTGTAGTCATGGTTGGGAACTTGCCATGGTTGTGTTTTGAAGCGGTATCATCGACTTCCCCTCCCCAGTCCCCAGTCTTCATCTCTTGGTTCAGATTTCTTTAAGTCTCTGTGCAGTCTGTGGAGGTTCAGCCTGCTGTCTGTGGAGGTTCAGCCTGCTGTCTGTGGAGGTTCAGCCCTGCTGTCTGTGGAGGTTCAGCCTGCTGTCTGTGGAGGTTCAGCCCTGCTGTCTGTGGAGGTTCAGCCTGCTGTCTGTGGAGGTTCAGCCCTGCTGTCTGTGGAGGTTCAGCCCTGCTGTCTGTGGAGGTTCAGCCCTGCTGTCTGTGGAGGTTCAGCCCTGCTGTCTGTGGAGGTTCAGCCCTGCTGTCTGTGGAGGTTCAGCCCTGCTGTCTGTGGAGGTTCAGCCCTGCTGTCTGTGGAGGTTCAGCCCTGCTGTCTGTGGAGGTTCAGCCCTGCTGTCTGTGGAGGTTCAGCCCTGCTGTCTGTGGAGGTTCAGCCCTGCTGTCTGTGGAGGTTCAGCCCCGCTGTCTTTATTCTGCTCACGAGGACAGAGCCCGTCTTACCGCAAGTCTCTGTCAGCAGAATTTCAAATGAATTGCACAAAAGCAGGGTGTCCAGACAGGATTGGTTTATAACACACACACACACACACACACACATATGCTCGCTCACACACATACTCACACACATATGCTCGCTCACACACATACTCACACACATGCTCGCTCACACACACACTCACTCTCCTGAACACTGAAATGCCCTCCCTTGCAGTAAGGCATGTGGGTGAGTGTCTGTTCTGAGCTTCTATATCAGAGTCTCTCCACCCTCCCTGGGGGTTGGAAATGTTGGTCACAACTATCAGTTATAAACTTGTAAATGTTTTTAAACTTATAAAACTAGGCTTTTAGTTTGTTCTTTAATTCTATTTCTGATGGATCTCACTGGAATTAACAGAAGTGCTAGACTGTGTCTATATTGGTCTACCTACTTTCTTTTAGAGAATCCGAATGTCCGGTTGGGATTTAATGTGTATCTTGCCCTTTCCTCAGCAACATCCAGCTTTAATTTCTACAAATCCCCCTGGAATAAAGCACTTGGTATTGAACAGGCTATCTGGGTCATCGAACTTCTCTTTCGTTTAGAAATATTAAATAGAAGGAGCTGTTTCTTCCTAGAAAAACACAAAACACTTTTTCATCTGGAATTATCGTCTCTTTACAATTCTTTGAAACCGAGCAACTTGCAGTTCAACCCTCAACAGGCGGTTTTCTGGTCACGTTTAAGTGTTTTTTTTCACCTGTCAGTAAAACCTGCAATGTTCCTTTTAATCTACCCACAGCCTTCCTGAATCCTTGTTGCCTGTCCAGGCTGGACTAGGGCAAACAAGTAGTTTAGCATGTAGGTTTGATACGAGGGACCCAGAGATGTGGAACAAACAGGGGAAGGCGGCTCATTAAAGACGTCCACAGAGAAATATCCCCTGAAATATCCCCTACCTCTGTCCCAGATCCTGCTTCTGTCCCAGATCCTGCCTCTGTCCCAGATCCTGCCTCTGTCCCAGATCCTGCCTCTGTCCCAGATCCTGCCTCTTTCCCAGATCTGCCTCTGTCCCAGATCCTGCCTCTGTCCCAGATCCTGCCTCTGTCCCAGATCCTGTCTCTGTCCCAGATCCTGCCTCTTTCCCAGATCTGCCTCTGTCCCAGATCCTGCCTCTGTCCCAGATCCTGCCGGAGATGACCGCTCGCCGGCTCAGGTTCCAAAGCTCATTTACACCAGCGTTCCACTGGGCAGTTTCATCCATTTTAAGTAGATCAATTATTTCTCTTCTCTCTCGCTTTCTCGCTCTCTCTCGCTCTCTCTCTCAGCCCTCCTCCACTCATTCTCTCTTCTCCTTTGTGGATTTAAGACCAGAACACAGAGTTGGAGGGTATAGTTTTTTTTTTTTGCAGTGTGAGGTTTAGGCATTTAAAACAGTGTGTCAACCATACCTTTAGTCTCTCTATACCTGTAGTTTCTCTGTACCTGTAGTCTCTCTATACCTGTAGTCTCTATATACCTGTAGTCTCTATATACCTGTCAGACTGCTGTTTTCACTTCCTCTCTGCAGTTTTCACCCGGTCCACACTCCAGACTTGCTTGGAAATTCGCTTCATCACATATTTCCTTATTTTTGGGGGTTTTCCTGCTCGCTTTCTTTGCAAATAAATCTTGCGTGCCTTTTGTTTAGACCGGAGCTGCAGTGCTCCCAGCCCAGGGGCGATGGTATTTCATCTCTATTCATTTGAGGGTTTAATTCACTGTAGCTTGGCAAGCTCGCTAGATGTTTTTCTTTGAAAGATATCATCCAGTATTTGGGACGGGGAACATCAGAAGCCATACGTTACTTGCCGGCAGTTTCAACCCCTTCTGTTGTGATTCAGTTAGTGACCGTGTTGCCAAAACGGGTGCAAGACGTTTGGCAGCTCAACACTTCCTCTGTGAAGCCGCAGCAGTTAGCCTGCAACCCAAGGGGTTATCTTCCCCAGTAATAACCACTCATCTGATACAGTTAAACGTGGACATGACCTCACTCCTGTCTGACAGATCCCAACATCTTATCATGGTTGTTTCTGCTCCTGTTTGTTTCTCTCTCCAGAAGTCTGGGGATGAGGAGGAAGAGGAGGAGGAGGAGGAAGAGGAGGAAGTGGTGGCGTACCTGTCAGGTGGAGAGGAGTTTGACCCCAGTACGCTGCCTGATCCTGACAAGGTTCCCTCTGATTCTGAAGAGGAACAACAAAGCAGGTATGAAACCGTCTGGAAGCAATCCATTTCTGCCGTTAGACATTTGACCGTATAAGATGAGATGGACTTTATTGTCCCGAAGGAAATTTGTCTTGGACATGTATATCTGCTGTTAAAATACAAATATTTTAGCGCATCCGTCTGGTACCTACATGGTCCACGTCCACACTGTCTGTGAGGTTCAGATCGATGTATGTTCTTATGAGGGCTTGGGGGCGCTTAATGCCTTGTTTGTTGTTTTGGGTTGAAATATGTTCTCTTTACGCCGAGTTGAACATTGCGAGGTCGAGGTTGGTGTGGACGCAAAAATCGTTACAGTCATAGTTCTCTCGTCCTTGCTGTGAACGGGCCTTAACTCCCGACAGCTTCAGGAACTAGTTAACCCTCCTCCTCTTCCCTCCTCCTCTTCCCTCCTCCCTCCTCCTCCTCTTCCCTCTTCCCTCCTCCCTCCTCTTCCCTCCTCCCTCCTCCTCTTCCCTCCTCCTCCTCTTCCCTCGTCCCTCCTCTTCCCTCCTCCCTCCTCCCTCCTCCTCCTCCTCTTCCCTCCTCCTCCCTCCTCCTCCTCCTCCCTCCTCCCTCCTCCTCCTCCTCTTCCCTCCTCCTCCCCCTCCTCCCTCCTCCTCCTCCTCCCTCCTCCTCCTCCTCTTGTCTTGTCTCAAGCCCTGCTACCGCCACCCGGAAACGCCTCCGCAGCGACTCCAGCGCAGAGGAAGAGGAGGAGCCGCCGACAGGAAGCAGGAAGAGAGCCAAGGATCAGAGCAGCAGATCAGCTGTCCAGCCTCTGGACACTGGTCTCTCATTGGCTGAGGACGAGGAGCTGGTCTTACATCTCCTGGGCAACCGGAGCTAGGAGACAGTTAATACCAGCTTCAGTTAGTTTTTAGTGTTTTCCCCCAAAGTCATGTCGTCTTGTGTTGATCCAAGATGTTTCATCCCCCGTGAAGAGAACCCTATCATATTTCAAATAAACTGTTATTATCATAGTTGCAAGTGAGTGGTTTTTACTATGATTGTCTCAAAGTAAACAAGTATTTTTCATGCTGAAACAG
Source organism: Osmerus mordax (assembly GCF_038355195.1). Classification (NCBI taxonomy): domain Eukaryota; kingdom Metazoa; phylum Chordata; class Actinopteri; order Osmeriformes; family Osmeridae; genus Osmerus; species Osmerus mordax. The sequence goes on along the minus strand of NC_090074.1, from coordinate 803,915 downwards.
TGTTGCAGTGGCCGGGTCGTCTGTGTGCATTCGCACCCCAGGGTTCCTTGAATTAGTCTCAAAGTTGTTAATAGTTTGCAACCACGGTTGTTTCTGGTTCTGTGCTCTGCTCTGCTAGTAACGACCCTTTTATTTGAAGACTGGAAGGCACATTTCTTCCCTATCTATCAGCATTGGCTCTATTCCCCACCTTGTTCCAAGTCACGCTTACTGTTATATAATGGCTCCGAGTTAAACGACCTCCTCTCTTTCTCTGCAGGATCTGCACTTCTGCAAAGCCCTCAACTCATTTGAAGCTTTTTCATTTCAGAGATTGTAAATGACTTCTGGCGAGCTCTAGACAGGAAGTGAACATCTTGATTCTCTGCCCCCCTGCTGTGCCTCTAGAGGGGTTGGGGGGGGGGGGGGTGGTCTCTGCTCCTCACGGGAGAGACCAGAGAGAGACTGGCAGGATGAACAGCTCTTCTTTTCTCTGCTCCCAAAATCTGTCTTCTGTCAGTTTTTTTGTTTATGTGGTTTATTCCTGCTTGCAGAATCAGGGGCATTCTCTCTATTTTCCTCACGCTCTCTGTTTCTCTCTCTTTCCCTCTCTCTCTCTTTCCCTCTCTCCTTCCCTCTTCCTTGCTCTCTTTCTTCCTCTCTCTCTCCCTCCCTCTCTTTCTTCCTCTCTCTCTCCCTTGTCCATCACAGTTTCCCCACTAGCACTGCTTCCTCGCCCGCTCTCTCTTTCTCTCACTTGCCCTCTCTGTTTGACGAGATTTCTGTCTTCGTCGGACCCTCTCCTCTGGCTCCGGGCCAGTCCAGCCTCGGACCGCTTCAAACAACTTTCTCTTCTGTCTGATGGTTGAAAAAGAGAAACTGCATCCTTGATGCCAGGAATGTCAATGTAATACTCCCAGGCACCATCTGGATACAACTACATCTCCTTCCTGTGTTTGTGTGTGTATTTGTTTTTGCTTGCCATTTTCAAATCTGGCTGTCATCTCACTCAAACTAGAAGAGTGCTCCATTTCCTAAACGATGTGTATCAACAAACACAAACTAAACAAGGAGACTTTAACCTCAGAAGGATTTCTTTCATGTTGTCATCTCTCTCTCTTCCTCTCCCTGCCTCAAGGGAGGAGGGCCCCAGTTGGTGACAGGATGTATCCAGAAGTTCCATTAGGCTTATTGGCATCTGTGTTGCTCTCCTCTGTGTGTATCTCACCGGGGAGGAAGTGGGTTTGAAGTCGTCTGAGGCCTGGCTGGTGGAAGGCCGGGGCTGGCTGGAGGCCAGGGGAACAGCAGCCTCCAGCCCTCCTGATCCTCGGACACTTCATGTTGTGAGATTACACAGGCGGAGGCCGTGCCTCTGATGGGCGTAACTTAATTTAAAGGAGCTGTGATGCCAGCAGGGTGACAGGGAAAGCTGCTCTCCATTATCCGGTCTCCCTGCATCCCAACTCACTTAAGAAAATGTAACTTGGAAGTGTATTACCCTCTTCCCTGGAGTACTTTGTATTTGTATCATACTTATTTTTTCCCGGTTTATCTACAACGACATCGAATTGGAACCTGCATTGGAATAAGTAAATTATTCCGACTACATTTGTGATCTGTTATGTTGGGATTGAAGCAACCCAAAAGCTATTTTAAGTTTCTCATCCTTAAACTAACCTAGAAACAAACCCTAAATCACTACATTACCTTCCTCGTTCTCTCTCTCCTCGCCCTGCAGCACATATGCAGTCTGTGGCGTCTCTGTTAAGCCGACAGCATCAGTGCCGTCATCCACACAGCCATTTTACGGTAATGCACTCTCTAAATAGAAGGTGTGGAAGCACTATTGTTGCCCTGCTGACGAAATGGATTTTTTGTCATTGTAATCGTATCATTTCAGTCGCAGGGCCGTTCAGAGATGTATGGAAATGTCTAGTCGTGCGATGATGTGAAGAACGATTCTGGCACCCTTTGGAAAATAGCAAACAAAATATTAAAACATAATAATAATGACTACATTTCCACCCAACCTCATTTCAGTTAAGTTCTCTCCAGAGATTGCTGTTATGGAAGACGGTAATATGTGGTTGGGATGCTTTGCATAATGATTTTGAGTTGTGTCCTCTTGGTGCCCTGTGCTAAAGCACAGAGCTTCATCTCCGAGCCGAAGACAAACTTGGAAAGGACACCTCCTTCCTCCTGGTCTGGTGTGAGGGAGGGATTCTGGGAAACGCTGGATTAGAGTGTCCTCTGTCTGTCCTCCAACTAAATCTACATAATTATAGAGGAGGGAAAGGAGAGGAGGGGAGAGAGAGGGGAGTAGAAAGCACTTTAACGATGACCTTATCAAAGTTCGCAAACAGATATAGTTCCCTTCTCAGGCTGTGATGAATGTGGCTGGTGAGGGTTGTTTATGCGTGAAGGACCCGGTTGGGTAAGAGATTAAGTTACTTCCTTTGTTCTGTGGATTTCTAGATGACCTCCAGTCATCTATCAGGCCTAGCTGTTGGTTCACGAAGCACCTTAGACAGGCCAGGGAGACCGGAGGAGTTTCAGATGTGAATTCACAAACATGAACAACCTCAGGAATACTTGGGCTATTCTAGTTTGTTTTCTTATGCCATAGTTGTAACGTAACTATGTTGAAATATATATTTTCCTTACAATACTCTTTCCCTCTGGATCAATAAAGTATATATATATATATATATATATATATATATATATATATATATATAGGGGGTCAGGTGGCTGAGTGGTGAGGGAATCGGGCTAGTAATCCGAAGGTTGCCAGTTCGATTCCTGGTCATGCCAACTGACGTTGTGTCCATGAGCAAGGCACTTCACCCTACTTGCCTCGGGGGAATGTCCCTGTACTTACTGTAAGTCGCTCTGGATAAGAGCGTCTGCTAAATGACTAAATGTAAATATATGCATCCCTCCCTCTCCCTACAATGAAATATATGTCTCTTTGTTGTAGAAATGAGTATCTGTATTTCCCCTGGTCTCCTGGGAGTGTAGCGTTCTGGCAGAGCTGCCAGCTTCATCCCCCTCATAACGTCCTCGTCACCAGGGCCAGTCCGTCTTCCTGAAGGTTCTCTCAGCGTGATGATGGCGTTCTGATGGGGTCTCATTGTAAGAACCGGTAATGTTCCCCATGGCTCTGTAGAACACCACCCCCAGGACTTCTGCTTCCCATAATGCACCGGGACTGATGAGTCGATCTGAGTGAGGATGGTTCATGTCTGTGTCTGTATTAGAGGAGAGAATGGAGAAGGACAAAAAAATAAACTGTGATGGTAGATGTAGTTATTGTTCTTTCCCAGGTCGTTAGACAACAATAAGAGGACATTGCTTCTTGGTTTGTTTTCTGGGTCGATGTTGTTCTGGTCTGGAGTGGCTGCAGTCCCTGTCTCATCTCCTCCAGGGTGGAGCCATCGGCTGTTAACGAGTCAACTGGCACTTCTATCGACTGGACAGAGGTGCGTCTGTCCTCTGATTAATAACAGGATGACTTGACTGGGGCCTGGAGTAGACTAGCTGTGATCATGTTGGGGTTTGTTTTCATCTGCTGAGTTGAGAAGAAGGATTCAAGCCTCAAGTGGAACAGATCCATGTGTATTGGTCTGTGATATAAACATCTTTCTGTAAGGCTCTGTGTTCAGCCTGCGGGGGTCATTTGAGGACCCCAGTCGATGACGTATCTGCTGTGGGTGGGAAGCTCATATATGTATGGGGAAGCTGACCTTTAGAAGACACACACACAGAGAAGTGATCAAACAAAAAACTTTTGTAGTTTATTCAAGTTTGTGATGGTAACACTTTAGAAGTTGCTAGAAGCGACTTTTTAGCGAACATATTTCTCCTGCTCCAACGAGTCCTTCTGACTGATTTAACACGGGAACTCTTAACGTGTAGTATCTGAGGCGGCCCTCCTCGCGCCGGGGAGACTACAAGGCGCCGGACTAACGGCTCATATACAAACTAAAGTACATGATGTTGAACTGAGCAGAACGTGTGCTCGCTCTCGCCTGGATTACTCATCTCAGGTGAAAGGGAGAATTCAACCTGTTCCGTCTGAAGAGCTTCTGAGCGGAGGAGAAAATGATTCATTTTTGATGAGGCCCTCTTACCCTCGACACTCTTGCATTGCATGTTCCACTGGCGGAGCTGAGAGCCGGAACATCGTTTAGGGGTTACAGCCACGTTCCCAGACCTGACTGCAGCCGGTGAAGTCGGTCGTCTCTGCTTTGGGCATGGGTAGAAGGGCTTGTTATGGTGTTTTTGTTTTAGGTTGCCATTAAACATCAAACCTGTTTACTATAATTACTGCGCCCAAAACAAAAAACATATAGCTTTCATGGTTCAGTAAAAGACACTCACAAAGCTGTCCACGCATTCATCACATCATCAGACCGAAACGTTTCATTTTACGTTTGAACTAACTGCGTTCTTTTGAGATCCAGGCGCATTTAGAAAGGGCCACTTAACTGAATCCTTTCCTTTAAATGGATCTCATTGCTTGTGTATGCACGGCAGCAAGCCTGCACTCAAACGCACGTAGTGGAACAGACGGTTTGTATTCAGCACCGGTGCTGGAACAGCTCCTTTCCTCCGCGTGCTGGGGCGATGTGCGCGCGCAGTTACTTGGCTTTTTTACGTGGGAAACGATGTGCATATAGCTATATATTCTATAGCTATAAAAGACCTCCGTTTCACTTCTAGTATGGGCCACTGTCATTAGTGTTATATTTGCGTATATTTTCTTTATAAATATATATATTTGTTTTGTTATTCGTGTGAAAGCAGGAAAAGGTGGTGAGTGTTGGACACACAGACTTGCTGCTTCTATAGTGTGTGTGTGTGTGTGTCTGTGTTTGGACAGGGGAAAGCTTTCGCAGTGTGTAATACGTCATTGCAATCCAGGAGAATTCTCCTCGGTCCTGTCTCTCTCTAGTCCGGCCGGACCTTCTACAGAAGCGACTTGCGCTGACAATTTCAGCAGGTAAGTTTGAACATTGGATACGAAATAGATGCATGTTATTTCTTGCCCAAATGAATCCATTGACATTCAACATTAGGACTGTTCCTCTGTCTTTGCCTCCCTGTAAACCCTTTGTTTGGATGCACGTATTGTTCACATAGCCTACTCATCGAGTCTCCAAAAGTCCGTTGCGTTTATTCTCGATAATTTGCCGGTAGCAAATAGGCTATGTATTTATAAAACCTATACAACTAACAAACGTTAATAAGTATTTCTGCTGTACAGCTAGACGTGGTCAATGTATGTGTTCATTAGAGTCATGAGTTTGTTGTTATCTCTCTAAACGACGCGCAATTACCCGCTCCTAATAGCGAATTCAATTATTTAAATCATTCAATCGGGCGTGCCTTGAATGGTTGGTTATACCCTACGGGCAAGGACATAGCCTAGTATTCTCACACAATTGGAATATCTAAATGTAGCATTTTGCTAATCACATCGAGGTCTGTCAACATTTTTCTTATAGGCAAACTAATGGGACAACCGAGGTGTTTGGAACCTTTCCCCCCTTCTCACTGAATTTCTTGGAAAAGGACACAGATTCACCCGAAGAGAAAACAAGTCAAATCAAAATGACGGCCGAGACCTCCGAGGGTGACGGGTTCTCCGTACCGCTGTGCTCCTACAGCGGGGCTTCCCAAACTAACGGCACCTGCATGGACCAGATGGAGCGATTCTTCCCACCTTTTTCCTCGACGTTTGCGCTCATCGTGCTCGTGACCATGATTGTAGGGATCATATTTGTCTCTCTGGCTACATTCCACTTCCACAAGAGGAGGATGAGGAAGAGGAAGATTCAACGTGCCCAAGAGGAATACGAGCGCGACAGCCGCAGCCCAGTGTCCTCCATGGGTAAGCGGGAGACAACGAGACCGTGTATCATTGTCCGGCCCGCGGCTAGAGATAAGGTGCACCGGCCGCTCTTCCCGGTCATCCAGAAATGTGATCAAAATACCAGTTGTCTCATTGAAGAGTCTGGAAACCCGCCAACAGCAAAGAACGCAGCAAAAATAGATATCCCACAAATCAAAGGAGACGGACCACTGGAAGCTGTCACCTCGTCTTGATAAGTCTGCAGTTGGAACCGGGAAACGGAACTGTAGATACACCAAATATTCACGTTTTATTTCAGGGGAAACTGACTGAAAGAAGCTCTCTGTCATCCACTTGGAATTAAGAAAAGCAATATGGCACACTGAAGACCCCGTGACCTCCAGGAACAGACAACCTGCTGAAACGTTCACGAACATTTCGAGGGAATCGATCCGTGTCAAATCTGTAAATGTTGTATAAAAGTAGAGTACGTCAGTCTATTAGTATACCGTCGTGGAATGACTTCAGCAACTGACAATTTGTTATGATGTAAATGAACGAAAGGTTGACATTTCTAGACCTGGCGCGAGGGTTGGACAGCGGTGCATGCTCTCCGAGGTGCTGAAATGTAGATCCATTTTCCTCCCGCTTATTAATGTGCCTCTTACACAATACTTTGTGTTGATGTTTATTGCAACTCGTCTTTAAGTATTTCCACGGCCTATGTAAACTAGTAGCCTTCCAGTAACCAACCAATGACTTTATATTTACGAAAGTTTTCTTTTTTTCTTCTGATGATAATTCCTTAAAGAACCTGTGAACATCCCCTTCACACCACCCGTCCCCAAACACTACAGCTTTGCTTTATGTATTAATCATTTGCCTTTTATCATGCTTCTAATGGGTGGCAGTACATTTAATGTAAAATGTGGTGAAAGTGCTGGCACCCTATAGCAAGGTTTAAATCGTACTGTGTGGTCTTTTAAGGTAGTGCTGCTGCATAGAGGACTGACTCATTACTGGAAGTTCCGATATTTTTCTTCAAATTGCTTATTTTTGGTAGTAGTTGAAAGTACACCCTTGTCTTCTCCCTAACGCCTGTTAAGACCGCAAGGTAGCACGTGTTACTTCCTCTATAGGTCGTTATCTCCCATTGGGACCTTCTGGGTTACGGTCAAATTGAGCCCTAAGCATTTTAAATATTTATGATGTATCCTCTGAAATGTAATAAACGAGGAATCATTGAAAAAAAAAAAAAAAGTATTTTCTTATTATTTATTGTTCAGTTGATCCTATGGAATTTGGTCAATAATAGGCCTATCTTGTGCTATTTTGCATCTAACAGAATAGTCTTGTTTTTAATCACTGTGGGCAGTTTTGGTTACTTTAATGTGATAATACCTTATTATTTCAGTTGTGTGTTTATATAGATAAGGATATATGTATATTTATAGTTTTTATGTTGGTCGTCCATGTTTTCCTGGTGCTTTCAGTAACATAACTCTAAGAAGATTAGAATGTCCCTCGAAAGCCTGGATGATATTAGGACTAATCTAGTCTCAGCCCAGGTTAAATCACATCAAAGGACTGGACGGTGACTCCTCCTCCACGGGGCTAGGCCACGCCCCCTCCTCTCGCTGTGGCTCCACGGCATCCAGTCAGGCAGAACTCCACGGCTGGGAGACTGTCCTCTTGCTCCCTAGCAAGTCTCTCAGTGTTGGCCAGGAGCCAGGAGAGTGTCCCTAACTGTCTCCTCAAACAGCCACGGGGACTGGGCGCTTGCGGCTGGCTGGCGTCCAGCTAACTGCTAGTGGGGCTCTCAGAACACAGTCCGCTGTCCCCCCAGGGACCTCGGGGGGGGGGGGGGGGGGGGGGGGCGGGTGGGGGGACACACACCAATAAAGCTTCAGTATTGACTCTGGAAAGGTCACACAAGCTAACGTGTTAAGACTGTAGTCCCTGGGGTGTGCAGTGTAGGTATGGAGAAGCCTGGATGGGAGGGAGACGAGCCCGGCAGGAGAGATCAGAGGATGTTCTCGTGAGCCGTCCTGTGAGCTTGTGTTCCGTTGCAGCAAGGCAGTACCTTCCATATGCTTCTGTCCGAAGCCTTGCTGCCTAGAGGGATTGCAGCAGTAAGAATATAATATTCACCTGCCCGCCACTGGCGAAGCAACGGGGAATGATTGATGAGCTAATCTGTCAAACCAAGCTTCGCAATCTCTGAGAGGAGCGTTCGATTGCACGGCGCCATGAGATAACATTAAAACCAGCCCCTGTCAATCAACTTCAGCAAAAAAATAAAGCTTTGTCAAGTAAACCTTGGAAGAAGAGACTTCCATATAGGCCCCCACCCAACCCCACCCCAACCCCACCCACCTCCAGCACCGACTCTTATCTGAGCCCACAAGCATTCTAAAGGAATGCACAGGGTTGTAAAAACACATTCTAAACCCCTCCAGGACATGTGGGCCGAGTGTGGAGCTGTCAGCCTGTCAGGCAGACGCCGTCCTGCTGGTGCCCTGCAACGCCTGCTGGATGTGGGCAGAATGTGGTTAGCCCTCAGGTAGTGAGCAGGCTCTCTCCTCCCTCCCTCCCCCCTCCCTCCCCTCCAGGGACACCTGGGTGAGGGTATATAATCCAGCGCGGGCCTGCAGTGGGTCTGCCTGTGAGGAGAGCACCAGCAGGCTGACATGGCGGAGACTAACCTGAAGATCAGTGGAGGGGCAGTGAGGTTCGGAGCCACGTACGGAGGCAACCGGCTCTTCTCCGGGAGGAGTCTGGGTGGAGGAGGAGGAGGTGGCGCAGGAGCTGCCCTCTCTAGGTCCTTTGGCCTGGGAGGAGGCGCGGGGCTGGGGATGAGAGCAGGAGGTGGGCTGGGAGGAGGCCTCGGACTGGGGCTGGGTGGTGGCGGAGGTGGAGGGGGCCTTGGTCTGGGCATGGGAGGAGGAGGGGGTTTTGGTCTGGGCATGGGAGGAGGAGGGGGTTTTGGTCTGGGCATGGGTGGAGGAGGGGGTCTTGGTCTGGGCATGGGTGGAGGAGGGGGTCTTGGTCTGGGCATGGGTGGAGGTGGGGGTCTGGGCGGAGGTGGCGGGGGCGGGGGCAGCAGAGCCTTCAGGGCTGGGGTCGCCCCTCTCAGGGCTCGTCTCGGCGGCCGGGTCTTCAAGATCGGCGGCTACGGCTTCAACCCCTCCTTCCTGGGCTCCAGCACCACGGTGGACGCTGGCGTCAGCCCCGTGCCCAGTGTGGACCCCTCGCTGCCCTCGCTCGACACCGTCCAGGTCACCCGACTGAAGGAGAAGGAGGAGCTGCAGGTCCTCAACGACAAGTTCGCCACCTTCATCGACAAGGTACGCCTCCGCACCACCGTGGCTAGCTCTGTGACAGTTTTAAGTAATCATTTAGCCGACGCTTTTCTCCATGTTGAACTTACTAATAGTGCGCACACAAAGTAAAGCCAAGATTCCATACCTAACATAGCAGTCTTCAACAAGCAAGCGTTTCAATATTTGTACGTGCGCTATCATAAAAACAATTCTCACACAAAGGGACATCTGCTCACACAAGAAGAATCCACATTATGTTGTGGATTATTTCTATGGTTCTCACACTCTGATTCCGGTCTCATCTGGATCTGATCTAGGAAACTCTAACTTGTAAAGGTACTGTATTTAATATGCTGATTGATCCATGCATAATTTATGCACCCCCGTCCCCGTCCCTCCATTAATCTAACCCCAGTGAAGACCGCAATATCCAGGAAACGTTGTCTTTAGCTTTTTATTTATTGCGGCGGCTTGTTGCTCAAATCACTACCGTGTTTGTAGGTTCCAACAGACTAGCTGTGTGATTCACGAGTGAGTCAATATCCAATAAAGACAACCAGCCTCATTCAAATCCCACAGGTTTAACATCGTTAAAGGTTGAAAAATCCACTTTCACTTCACCGGATCAATGCGCTAGACCTTTTTTGATCAACATTCTAGAATTTTCGTTTGTTAAATCGGGCCCTTGAAAGTTTCCGGTTTCAGACGCGCGAAAGATTGTTTTGATGTTGACAGCATCAGTGGCGATGTGTCCTGGTTTAGGCCACTGAAATAAATTTGGGCAACAGGCAAGGGATTATAGCCTACAATAAATAAAATTCTGATCCAGTTGGTCGGGCAGGGTACACAATTCAATGTCGCTGCTTTTCGCAGCCAGTTAATTGATGGTAATATGCGCTCGTCATGGTAACTCGATGGTAGCGTAGCTAGCGACTAATGTAGTTAAGGGCCTTACGTTCTAAACAGATCTGTTATTGTTTACGTTCCCAAAAAAGTCTGTTAGGCCAACCTATTCATCGATTCTTCTTCTTCTCTCCCCCCTTCAGGCGCGGTCACTGGAGCAACAGAACGCCATTCTGAAGGCCAAGATCTCGATGTTCACTAACCCAGACCAAGGTGGGCCGGCTAGCACCTCCATCCTCCTCACCTCCGCCATCGGCACCTACAAGACCCAAATCGACAGCCTGTCGGCCACCAAGGAGTCTATCATCGCTGAGATCGAGCACTACAGGAGCGTGATCGATGACGTCCAGAGCAGGTGGGGCGCGGGAGGGGGGGGGGGGGGTGTTGAACCTTGATCTGCAGTCAAATGCTCTACTACTAATAATAATCCAATAATACCACAGATACCAAACAAGGTCAAAGCATATCACTGTAACTTTGCGACACAAAGTGAATACATGTTGGGGGGTGATTCCCACCAAAACACACATACTTACCCCTTTGGTAATTTCATTAAAAACACACATACTAACCCCTTTGGTAATTTCATCCAAAACACATACTAACCCTTTTGGTAATTTCATCCAAAACACACATACTAACCCCTTTGGTAAATTTCCAAAACACACATACTAACCCCTTTGGTAAATTTCCCAAAACACACATACTAAACCTTTTGGTAAATTTACCAAAACACACATGCTATCCCCTTTGGTAATTTCATTCAACACACACATACTAACCCCTTTGGTAATTTCATCCAAAACACATACTAACCCTTTTGGTAATTTAATCCAAAAAACATACTAACTGTAATGTTTCAATAAATCTCAGGCACGGTAAAATTGCTTTTATATACTTTAGTAAATGTATATGTCTCGGCTACAATCGTTTGCGTCTCATGCTAACACCGCCATATTTATTTATTTTTTCCCGCTGCTTCTGCAGTCTCAACACCACAAACCAAACTAAAACGCCCTCTTCTGGACGAACTGAGACATCACATGTGGAGATATTCTAACAATTCTAACATCACATGTTATAAATCATGAACATTACACTAACCCCTTTGGTAATTTCATCCAAAACACACATACTAACATTTGGTAATTTCATCCAAAACACACATACTAACCCCTTTGGTACTGAACACATGAATGCTGCTGTAACATGACTTGACACCGGCAGGTATGAAGAGGAGTCGGCACAGACCAAGTCCCTGGAGATGGACTGGACCACCCTGAAGGAGGTATGCATCTGTCGAGGGGGGAAATAAGAATCAGCATTACTGAATTGTCATTGTGTTGAAAACAAAATAAATAGTTAACATGACCTGTTATTTTGATTGACGTCTCAACGTCTTTACAGTCGAGTTTAGAGTAAAAGTCAGCAGAGTTTTCTCGAGGGGGTGTGCTTGTCTAACCTCCTAACTAGGGAACAGTCCTGTCTGGGGGCCAGCAGGCTCACCTGGCTGCTGTTCTCACCTGGCTGCTGTTCTCACCTGGCTGCTGTTCTCACCTGGCTGCTGTTCTCACCTGGCTGCTGTTCTCACCTGGCTGCTGTTCTCACTTGGCTGCTGTTCTCACCTGGCTGCTGTTCTCACCTGGCTGCTGTTCTCACCTGGCTGCTGTTCTCACCTGGCTGCTGTTCTCACCTGGCTGCTGTTCTCACCTGGCTGCTGTTCTCACCTGGCTGCTGTTCTCACCTGGCTGCTGTTCTCACCTGGCTGCTGTTCTCACCTGGCTGCTGTTCTCACCTGGCTGCTGTTCTCACCTGGCTGCTGTTCTCACCTGGCTGCTGTTCTCACCTGGCTGCTGTTCTCACCTGGCTGCTGTTCTCACCTGGCTGCTGTTCTCACCTGGCTGCTGTTCTCACTTGGCTGCTGTTCTCACCTGGCTGCTGTTCTCACCTGGCTGCTGTTCTCACTTGGCTGCTGTTCTCACCTGGCTGCTGTTCTCACCTGGCTGCTGTTCTCACCTGGCTGCTGTTCTCACCTGGCTGCTGTTCTCACCTGGCTGCTGTTCTCACCTGGCTGCTGTTCTCACCTGGCTGCTGTTCTCACCTGGCTGCTCCCAGGAGGTGGACCACCTGTACCTGAGCATCTTCGAGCTGCAGACCAGCATCGGCGGACTGGAGGACCAGATCTCTCTCTCCAAGCAGGTGTACGATGCTGTGAGTCTCAACACTGTGTCACCATCTGTTCTAATATTACGTAGAGTATTTCAGTCAGGTTTTGTGGTGTCAGTTATGTTTCTGTATGTGTGGTTTGTAGTCTTCACTGCAGTTGCAGATCAGGACATTTTTTTCCACTCTGTTCGTCCCTTCAGACCCCCCCCCCACCTCCTCCTCCCTTCTGCGCTACATTAAAATGTCTCCCCATCAATTATGGAGATTCTGACAGGCAGCTCTCACCGCTAGGCACCAGTCACCTCACACACACACACAACGATGATCAGTGGAAAAGCTGCAAACATTTTACAGTTTTCACCACAATTAGCAATTCAGTTCCCTAGGTCTGTGACTCATTCTAAAACAGCTGTGGTAGTTTTGTTTACTCTGTGACCAGCATCAATATTTTCCGTAAGTAGTCAGAGTGGGATTGAAAGGGCACATACCTTGCATGATGATAAGGCTACCATAACTGTGTATAAACAGTGAAATGACTTGAGAAAGCACAAGTTAATTTTAAGTCTCAAAGTAGCCCCAAAGAAATCATTGCTTTCCTGGTTTGCTGAGATGACAGTGTGTTTCCTGTGTTAACACGCGTCCTGTTGGCTGTGGTCTGTCAGAAAGTGAAGGAGGTGAGGAACATTGTGACTGGCAGTGTGAAGTCGGCCTTCTCCATCTCCGTGGACAACACGGCGCAGGCCCAGGACCTGACCTCAGCCCTCGCAGACGTCAAGTCCCACTACGAGGCCCTGGCCCAGCGCAGCAAGCAGGACGCCCTGCTCTCTGTACAGGACAGCGTACGTGGGAGAGGGAGGGAGAGGGAGGGAGGGAGGGAGGGGGGGGGGGAGGGAGGGAGGGATAAATGGAGGGATGGATTGATGGATGGAGGAATGGATTATTCATCCCCAGGGATAAATAGATTTTTCCACTGTCGACATGCAGTCGTCAAGGATCCCATTAACGCTCCCTTAAGTGTCCAGCAGCCAGACCTGTTTAGGTCTTAGCATCGCCTTCACCGCTACAGTCATTCATACTGGTATACCTGCCTCTAGCAAATATTGATTCAGAGCCAAAATTAGACGTCACAATGTCCACCCTTTGTCATGGAACCCACAGTGGATGATCCATCCTCTCTGAGGATCATTTCAGGTCCACACAATCCTGTGTGTCTGTCGCCTCCTAGTGGCTGCTTGAAGTACAGCAGCCAAACTCCCATGAAGGGGGGCAAACACGTAATCATTTACCCAAATTAGATAAATGAGAAGAGAAACAAATGTGTAATCGATCTGTTAATTCTCTCAGGCTCTCTCAGAAACACCAACTTCATAATGAGCTAATTTACGCTGGCTAACTTCCCCTCCATCTCCGAATCTCTCTCAGATTTCCATGATGTCGCTTTCGTCCCAGCCCAGCACCCAGAGCCTCACTCAGTCCAAGGAGGAGCTGCGAGTCTACAAGCTCCAGATCGATTCAGTTCAGAGAGAGATCGACAGGCTCAAATCCCTGGTAAGGACCCCCCCTCACCCCTCTGATTCTCACAACTGTTAAAATGATATGAAATATTTACGTACGATTATTGAGCTCAACGAGCCAAACGACAATTTCCTAAAGGAAACAAAAATCCTTCGGCGATAAATCGGAATCTTTATTTTCACGTTGGTTCGCCGCTCGCCCAAGGTGACGTCAGTAAGTAAGTAAGACTTTATTTATATAGCACATTTCATACAAGAATTGTAGCTCAAGGTGCTTTACATAAAATCAATAAAAACAATAATACAAGTGATAAATAATTCAAACAAAAATAAAAATCCCAATAAGATCTCTGTTCAAGAGAGAAAACAACTTTAAAAAGTAGGAAAACCCCTTTGAGATAAAATTACTTAAATGCTTCGGTAAAAAGGTAGGTTTTAAGCTGTCTTTTAAAAATGTCTAGAGTGTTTGCTTCCCTAATATTTATGGGTAATTTGTTCCATAGTTTTGGGGCGTAATTGACAAAGGCCGAATCACCAATCTTCTTATGACTGCTTCTGGTGACCTCTAATAGGCCTGCATTTGATGATCGCAGTGTTCTAGCTGGTGTGTAGTTAGTAAGCAGAGTCAGTTGGCTGAGCGGTGAGGGAGTCGGGCTAGTAATCCGAAGGTTGCCAGTTCGATTCCCGGTCATGCCAACTGACGTTGTGTCCTTGGGCAAGGCACTTCACCCTACTTGCCTCGGGGGGAATGTACCTGTATTCACTGTAAGTCGCTCTGGATAAGAGCGTCTGCTAAATGACTAAATGTAAATGTAAGCACCTCCTGACTTTATTGCAGAACATCCAGATGGAGTCCCAAGTGGAGGAGGCCGAGTCTCACTCCTCCTCCCACACAGAGACCTACCACGAGCAGCTTCTCACCCTCAGGTCCCAGCTGGACGACATCCGCAAGGTAGCACACCACGCGTCACACGCTCTTTAACATCTGTTCATGTCTTCTGACGTATAGTCACTGGACACATCAAGTCTCCTGAATGACTGGGACGTTCGTTTCTGTATTTCCACAAAGCAAATCACCCATTACGGACAAGAGTACCAGGAGCTGCTGGCCAGTAAAATGTCCCTGGATGTGGAGATCACAGCGTACAAGAAACTTCTAGACAGCGAAGAGAGAAGGTGAGTGGTGACCTGTTAACCTGCAGCTGGTGACAGAGTAGACCCCCAACACACACACACACACCCCTGTACCCTAGTTTGTGTGATAGATTAATGCGGGGGGGGGGGGGGGGGGGGGGGGCTAGTTTGTGCAATAGACTAAGAAAAGGGAGACTGGCATTGGTCACGGTTTGGAATGTAAGGGAAAAAACAGGACAACGGCACATGCTAACCTTTTTCGGACGTTTTCCATCCAAAACACACATGCTGACCCCTTTGGTCATTTCCTCCAAAACACACATGCTAACCCCTTTGGTAAATTTACCAAAACACACATGCCAACCCCTTTGGTCATTTCCTCCAAAACACACATGCTAACCCCTTTGGTAAATTTACCAAAACACACATGCCAACCCCTTTGGTCATTTCCTCCAAAACACACATGCTAACCCCTTTGGTCATTTTCCGGTCGTTTTCCATCCAAAACACACATGCTAACCCCTTTGGTAAATTTACCAAAACACACATGCCAACCCCTTTGGTCATTTCCTCCAAAACACACATACTAACCCCTTTGGTCATTTCATCCAAAACACACATGCTAACCCCTTTGGTAAATTTACCAAAACACACATGCCAACCCCTTTGGTCATTTCATCCAAAACACTCATGCCAACCCCTTTGGTCATTTCATCCAAAACACACATACTAACCCCTTTGGTCATTTCCTCCAAAACACACATGCTAACCCCTTTGGTCATTTTCCGGTCGCTTTCCATCCAAAACACACATGCCAACCCCTTTGGTAAATTTACCAAAACACACATGCCAACCCCTTTGGTCATTTCATCCAAAACACACATACTAACCCCTTTGATAAATTTACCAAAACACACATGCCAACCCCTTTGGTCATTTCCTCCAAAACACACATGCTAACCCCTTTGGTCATTTTCCAGTCGTTTTCCATCCAAAACACACATGCCAACCCCTTTGGTCATTTCATCCAAAACACACATGCTAACCCCTTTGGTAAATTTACCAAAACACACATGCCAACCCCTTTGGTCATTTCATCCAAAACACACATGCTAACCCCTTTGGTCATTTTCCGGTCGTTTTCCATCCAAAACACACATGCTAACCCCTTTGGTAAATTTACCAAAACACACATGCCAACCCCTTTGGTCATTTCCTCCAAAACACACATACTAACCCCTTTGGTCATTTCATCCAAAACACACATGCTAACCCCTTTGGTAAATTTACCAAAACACACATGCCAACCCCTTTGGTCATTTCATCCAAAACACACATGCCAACCCCTTTGGTCATTTCATCCAAAACACACATACTAACCCCTTTGGTCATTTCCTCCAAAACACACATGCTAACCCCTTTGGTCATTTTCCGGTCGCTTTCCATCCAAAACACACATGCCAACCCCTTTGGTAAATTTACCAAAACACACATGCCAACCCCTTTGGTCATTTCATCCAAAACACACATACTAACCCCTTTGATAAATTTACCAAAACACACACGCCAACCCCTTTGGTCATTTCCTCCAAAACACACATGCTAACCCCTTTGGTCATTTTCCAGTCGTTTTCCATCCAAAACACACATGCCAACCCCTTTGGTCATTTCATCCAAAACACACATGCTAACCCCTTTGGTAAATTTACCAAAACACACATGCCAACCCCTTTGGTCATTTCATCCAAAACACACATGCCAACCCCTTTGGTCATTTCATCCAAAACACACATGCTAACCCCTTTGGTCATTTCCTCCAAAACACACATACTAACCCCTTTGGTCATTTCATCCAAAACACACATGCTAACCCCTTTGGTCATTTCCTCCAAAACACACATACTAACCCCTTTGGTCATTTCATCCAAAACACACATGCTAACCCCTTTGGTAAATTTACCAAAACACACATGCCAACCCCTTTGGTCATTTCATTCAAAACACACATGCCAACCCCTTTGGTAATTTCATCCAAAACACACATACTAACCCCTTTGGTCATTTCCTCCAAAACACACATGCTAACCCCTTTGGTCATTTTCCGGTCGTTTTCCATCCAAAACACACATGCCAACCCCTTTGGTAAATTTACCAAAACACACATGCCAACCCCTTTGGTCATTTCCTCCAAAACACACATGCCAACCCCTTTGGTAAATTTACCAAACACACATGCTACACATCGTTGTCTGCTTCTGGTCACCCCGACTCGGCGCACCCCTGGCTCCCGCTCGCATCAGCGTCTGGTCTGGTCAACCCGCTCAGCAGCATGCAACCTCCTCTTTCTCTGGCCCACACACAGTCCTTTTCTCCCTTTATATACACGCTCCTCCAATCACCCCCAGGTGTGCCAATCAGCGCTTAATTGTCTTTGCTGGGCCGATAGACCCCACTTATCACATCCTTTTGTCATTTCCCCTTTGGTCATTTACACAAGATAACAGTAATGTAATGTAAAAGTAATGTAATAACAGACATGAACTCAAATCTAATTTATTTTTATAGTTTTACAAGCAACTTCACAGAGACCCATATACCTGCCCCTATACATGCAAACTGATGTTGAGACACAAATATTTTGAGTACCAGATGAGTGTGAGGGGTGCGTGTCAGACTGCTGCGTGTCAGTGCATGGCTGGGAAGCGTGGGATCAGCATGACAGGACAGACAGGCAGGTGGGATCAGCATGACAGGACAGACAGTAGACAGCATCACAGCCCACCTGACAACCAGGTCCAACAAGTGATTTCCCTTTCTGTGCTTCTGTGTTCCAGGATCAAGTCAGGTGGAGGCGTGACAGTGCACATGTCCAAGACAGCGACCGGTGGAGGTCTAGCCCTTGGAGGAGGAGGGGGTGGAGGAGGAGGTGGTGGAGGGTACGGATTGGGAGGAGGTTTTGGCGGGGGTTACGGTGGTCTGGGAGGGGGGCTAGGAGGCTTGGGTGGTGGTGGGTTTGGAGGAAGCTTGGGTAGTGGTGGTGGGTTTGGAGGAGGGGGCGGTGGGTTAGGAGGGGGTGGTGGGTTCGGAGGAGGGTTAGGAGGGGGTGGTGGGTTCGGAGGGGGACTTGGAGGTGGAGCCAGCTCGTTCGGAGGGGGACTTGGAGGTGGAGCCAGCTCGTTCGGAGGGAGCAGCTACATGTCAAGCCTGAGCAGTAGCGCACGTAAGTACAGCCACACCTCCTGTGCTGTAGATCATGCTCCTGTAGGGAGACACTGGAGAGATACCCTCCTGTAGGTATAAACCTAATAAGAGGTTGATCTCCAGGAGCAGGGTTGCACAGTAAACCTGTATGAGTATGATAACCAACATTGGTATTACGCAACATGTAGCCATCCTTGTGTAACTAGGAATATACAAATCATGTTGCTATGTGTTAGGGTCATCTGATGCAAGCCGTGTTGTAAGATGTGTGTGTATTTGTGTTCCTGTGCAACCTGAGGTGTAACCCAGTGCTCCCTCTCCTCCAGTCTCCTCCACTGTCTACTGAAGTCCTGCTCAATCTGCTGTCACAGAACAGAGGAAACTGTCGCACCACCTGAAATCAAATATGATTTGACTATCTAGAGACTGTACCATAACCCAGGATTTGTTATAAATAAAGGAATTTAATCGCACAAGCGTTTGTGATATTGTGTCCGTAATACATCCAATCATATATACCACCAAAATAAAACCCACAAACCAGTGTTATATGCTTTAATTAGCTGAAGGTCCAGCTGTTTACCTCTGCCACACATCAGTACATTTATGGTACTGTAATACATGGTACTGTAATACAAAGGCCAATCACTTAAAAATCTGGGAGCTGTATAAATCACAAACGGGACAACCCAACACAAACCCCTCACACAACTTCCTGAGAAGGCTCCAAAACACAGTCCATGATATTGTATAAAAAAAAACAGTTATTGACAGAAGCTCTCTCCACACCCCGGGGCTGAACACCTCCCACGTGTCCAAACTCCCAGCCTGTGGTGGGAGTCTGGCTGAGCCTCCGCTCACAGAAGCCCCCTCGGGGGACCCCTTTGGTCATTTCCTCCAAATCACACATGCTAACCCCTTTGGTCATTTCATCCAAAACACACATGCTAACCCCTTTGGTCATTTCCTCCAAAACACACATGCTAACCCATTTGGTAAATTTACCAAAACACACATGCCAACCCCTTTGGTCATTTCATCCAAAACACACATACTAACCCCTTTGGTCATTTCCTCCAAAACACACATGCTAACCCCTTTGGTCATTTCATCCAAAACACACATGCTAACCCCTTTGGTAAATTTACCAAAACACACATGCCAACCCCTTTGGTCATTTCATCCAAAACACACATGCCAACCCCTTTTGTCATTTCATCCAAAACACACATACTAACCCCTTTGGTCATTTCCTCCAAAACACACATGCCAACCCCTTTGGTAAATTTACCAAAACACACATGCCAACCCCTTTGGTCATTTCATCCAAAACACACATGCCAACCCCTTTGGTCATTTCCTCCAAAACACACATGCTAACCCCTTTGGTCATTTTCCGGTCGTTTTCCATCCAAAACACACATGCCAACCCCTTGGGTAAATTTACCAAAACACACATGCCAACCCCTTTGGTCATTTCCTCCAAAACACACATACTAACCCCTTTGGTCATTTCATCCAAAACACACATGCTAACCCCTTTGGTAAATTTACCAAAACACACATGCCAACCCCTTTGGTCATTTCATCCAAAACACACATGCCAACCCCTTTGGTCATTTCATCCAAAACACACATACTAACCCCTTTGGTCATTTCCTCCAAAACACACATGCTAACCCCTTTGGTCATTTTCCGGTCGTTTTCCATCCAAAACACACATGCCAACCCCTTTGGTAAATTTACCAAAACACACATGCCAACCCCTTTGGTCATTTCATCCAAAACACACATACTAACCCCTTTGGTAAATTTACCAAAACACACATGCCAACCCCTTTGGTCATTTCCTCCAAAACACACATGCTAACCCCTTTGGTCATTTTCCAGTCGTTTTCCATCCAAAACACACATGCCAACCCCTTTGGTCATTTCATCCAAAACACACATGCTAACCCCTTTGGTCATTTCCTCCAAAACACACATACTAACCCCTTTGGTCATTTCATCCAAAACACACATGCTAACCCCTTTGGTAATTTCATCCAAAACACACATGCCAACCCCTTTGGTCATTTCATCCAAAACACACATGCCAACCCCTTTGGTCATTTCCTCCAAAACACACATACTAACCCCTTTGGTCATTTCATCCAAAACACACATGCCAACCCCTTTGGTCATTTCATCCAAAACACACATACTAACCCCTTTGGTCATTTCCTCCAAAACACACATGCTAACCCCTTTGGTCATTTTCCGGTCGTTTTCCATCCAAAACACACATGCCAACCCCTTTGGTAAATTTACCAAAACACACATGCCAACCCCTTTGGTCATTTCCTCCAAAACACACATGCCAACCCCTTTGGTAAATTTACCAAACACACATGCTACACATCGTTGTCTGCTTCTGGTCACCCCGACTCGGCGCACCCCTGGCTCCCGCTCGCATCAGCGTCTGGTCTGGTCAACCCGCTCAGCAGCATGCAACCTCCTCTTTCTCTGGCCCACACACAGTCCTTTTCTCCCTTTATATACACGCTCCTCCAATCACCCCCAGGTGTGCCAATCAGCGCTTAATTGTCTTTGCTGGGCCGATAGACCCCACTTATCACATCCTTTTGTCATTTCCCCTTTGGTCATTTACACAAGATAACAGTAATGTAATGTAAAAGTAATGTAATAACAGACATGAACTCAAATCTAATTTATTTTTATAGTTTTACAAGCAACTTCACAGAGACCCATATACCTGCCCCTATACATGCAAACTGATGTTGAGACACAAATATTTTGAGTACCAGATGAGTGTGAGGGGTGCGTGTCAGACTGCTGCGTGTCAGTGCATGGCTGGGAAGCGTGGGATCAGCATGACAGGACAGACAGGCAGGTGGGATCAGCATAACAGGACAGACAGTAGACAGCATCACAGCCCACCTGACAACCAGGTCCAACAAGTGATTTCCCTTTCTGTGCTTCTGTGTTCCAGGATCAAGTCAGGTGGAGGCGTGACAGTGCACATGTCCAAGACAGCGACCGGTGGAGGTCTAGCCCTTGGAGGAGGAGGGGGTGGAGGAGGAGGTGGTGGAGGGTACGGATTGGGAGGAGGTTTTGGCGGGGGTTACGGTGGTCTGGGAGGGGGGCTAGGAGGCTTGGGTGGTGGTGGGTTTGGAGGAAGCTTGGGTAGTGGTGGTGGGTTTGGAGGAGGGGGCGGTGGGTTAGGAGGGGGTGGTGGGTTCGGAGGAGGGTTAGGAGGGGGTGGTGGGTTCGGAGGGGGACTTGGAGGTGGAGCCAGCTCGTTCGGAGGGGGACTTGGAGGTGGAGCCAGCTCGTTCGGAGGGAGCAGCTACATGTCAAGCCTGAGCAGTAGCGCACGTAAGTACAGCCACACCTCCTGTGCTGTAGATCATGCTCCTGTAGGAAGACACTGGAGAGATACCCTCCTGTAGGTATAAACCTAATAAGAGGTTGATCTCCAGGAGCAGGGTTGCACAGTAAACCTGTATGAGTATGATAACCAACATTGGTATTACGCAACATGTAGCCATCCTTGTGTAACTAGGAATATACAAATCATGTTGCTATGTGTTAGGGTCATCTGATGCAAGCCGTGTTGTAAGATGTGTGTGTATTTGTGTTCCTGTGCAACCTGAGGTGTAACCCAGTGCTCCCTCTCCTCCAGTCTCCTCCACTGTCTACTGAAGTCCTGCTCAATCTGCAGTCACAGAACAGAGGAAACTGTCGCACCACCTGAAATCAAATATGATTTGACTATCTAGAGACTGTACCATAACCCAGGATTTGTTATAAAGGAATTTAATCGCACAAGCGTTTGTGATATTGTGTCCATAATACATCCAATCATATATACCACCAAAATAAAACCCACAAACCAGTGTTATATGCTTTAATTAGCTGAAGGTCCAGCTGTTTACCTCTGCCACACCTCAGTACATTTATAGTACTGTAATACATGGTACTGTAATACATGGTACTGTAATACATGGTACTGTAATACAAAGGCCAATCACTTAAAAATCTGGGAGCTGTATAAATCACAAACGGGACAACCCAACACAAACCCCTCACACACCTTCCTGAGAAGGCTCCAAAACACAGTCCATGATATTGTATAAAAAAAACAGTTATTGACAGAAGCTCTCTCCACACCCCGGGGCTGAACACCTCCCACGTGTCCAAACTCCCAGCCTGTGGTGGGAGTCTCGCTGAGCCTCCGCTCACAGAAGCCCCCTCGGGGACTCGAAAGTTCCTAATGACAAACTTTCCAGTGGGAGGGAAGGAGAGGGTGAGAACTTGAAGCAGCAGAGTGGAGACTCTACTGTCCTCCTTCGCTTTGTTTTCTCTTCTGTTTGGAGGGCTTCTTCCCTGGAGGCTGGTTCTTCTTCCCTGGAGACTGGTTCTTCTTTCCTGGAGGCTGGTTCTTCTTCCCTGGAGGCTGGGCCTTGGCCTTCTTGACTGGAGGCTGTGAAGGACCTTCTTCTCCTCCTCCTGCTCCTCCTCCTGCTGCTGCTCCAGGTCTTTTCCTCTTGTTTTTGTTCTTCTTCCTGCCCTCTCCTCCCCCAGGTTGGTCTGCGCTGGCCACGGCAGCGCCCTTCTCCGACACGGGCACTTGCTTCTTGCGGTTTTTGCGTTTCTTGCTTTCAGGAAGGAAACCTTTCTTCTTCTTCGCTGGAGCTTGTTGTTCCTGGACGTCTTGCTTGGTCTTCGGAAGTTTCGGCTTCCTGTCAAAACAAACACAAACAAACGCAGGATGATATTCAAGCACAGACACACTCCCCAATCATCAACACCTCACAACCACAAACCCTTACAGAGATAACAGAAGGGTTCTTTCATTGGTCATGTAGGTTGTGTGTTGTGATAGGCTGCTGGGAAGATGACTCACTGGACTCCAAAGTGCTTCATGATGGCCCAGTAGATGTCGGCCAGCTGACCGCTCCTGAAGCCAAGGACCTGGGAGAGACCCCGTAGCACACCCTGCACACGCTGGAGGTCCACCGGAAACTTCTGGAGAGAGACCCGGAATATATATAAATATAAATAAAAGAGAGAGAGACAAAAGAACAGGAGGTTAGTCAAATAGGTCATGAGCATTAACTTGTCAAGATAAAATTTTAATGAAACATGAATGCATTGAAAAAGTGATGTTTTCTGACCTGTTTGTTGATGATTTTGACCAGGGCGTTACAGAGCTCCAGAGCCTTGAGCACCTTCTCCTGGAACACCTTGTTCTTGCTCTGCACCGCCATCTCCTTCTCCACAGCCTCCAGGCTCTGAACATGAACACCAGGAAAATATGAACCTTTCACATTCCAGAAGCCTGCAACCTCGTCTTAGTACTGGACCTCATCCCGTTACACAAACTAAGACTTGTTTCTCAACTGCTTCACTGCTGTATGTCAATAAAGCTGATTCTGATCTGATGAGGCTTCCAGCAAGTTTGTGAGGGGGGTGAGTCTGGTGTGAGGGGGGTGAGTCTGGTGTGAGGGGGGTGAGTCTGGTGTGAGGGGGGTGAGTCTGGTGAGAGGGGGGTGCTCACCGTAGACAGCTGCTCCAGGACCCTGTGACACAGGTCTGTCCAGGGGGAGCCAGCCAGCAGAACCTGTACCTCCCTGTTCTGCACCGCCCCCAGGACCAGCGCTGAGGCCTGGCCCTGACACACAGAGAGAGGAGAGAGAGGCACACACAGAGGAGAGAGAGCGAGAGAGGCACACACACACACAGAGAGAGGCACACACAGAGGAGAGAGAGGCACACACAGAGGAGTGAGAGAGGCACACACACAGACACAGAGAGAGAGGCACACACAGAGGAGAGAGAGCGAGAGAGGCACACACAGAGGAGAGAGAGCGAGAGAGGCACACAGACAGAGAGAGAGAGAGAGGCACACAGAGGAAAGAGAGCAAGAGAGAGGCACACACACAGAAAACAAATGTGAAACTCAAGTCCATCGATCCACACCACAAATCATGAGCGTGTAAGTCCAGACCAACGCGTGTTAGAAGTGGTCTCATTGGCGTGGTTACCTGCTGGTGGTCGCGGACGCCAGCGGTGATGTGATCGACGGCGGTGTCCAACAGCTTCACACACAGGACCTGCAGGAGCAGAGGAACAACTCTAGAGGCTGGCTGGAGCTCAGAGCACTGGACTGCACATCCAGTCACAAGCTTAAATCCCCCGCAATGGATGAAAGCATCTGCTAAATTATTATACTGCTAAACCTATTATAATATTTAAACAACACGTCACAGAAGGTGAAGGAGGTGTGTGTGTGTGTGGAGGCTGTGTGTGTGTGTGTGTGTGGAGGCCGTGTGTGTGTGTGTGGAGACTCACAGGGAAGCGTGTGAAGAGATCGGTGAACATGTGTCCTGTGAGCGGGCTCTTCCTGCGCGTCATGAAGGAGACGAGCGCCTCCTTGAACATGGCCGTCACCCTCTCCAGGTCCACACTGCCCAAGAAGCTCAGCTGGAGGCAGAGGGACGTCAGGTCGGCACTTGTGTTTATCAAACTCGCCTGCTAATCAGTACATTACCAAACTCTGTACACACCTCTGATAACATTAATATATTATTACTACTGTAGTAGTAAGGGAGTCAGGTGGCTGAGCGGTTAGGGAATCGGGCTAGTAATCAGAAGGTCGCTGGTTCGATTCCCAGCCGTGCCAAATGACGATGTGTCCTTGGGCAAGGCACTTCACCCTACTTGCCTCAGGGGAATGTCCCTGTACTTACTGTAAGTCGCTCTGGATAAGAGCGTCTGCTAAATGACTAAATGTACTACGACACTCAGAAAGGATCAAAGTAAACTAGTTTTCATCTCTCGTGCCTCGTTGTTTATACGTGGCATAAAATGGTTAGTAAAGTGATGAGGGTGTTGAGTTTACCTTCTCTACTGTTAGGATGTCTGATTTGGTGTTCTCCTCAGAGGCGGGCACCGCCCCCCTCAGCACCTTGACCAGGTACAGACACGCACTGGGACACAGGAGGAGAGGAACACAACATGAAGGAGGTCTCTGCTTTCATAACACCTTCTCAGCCTTCTGTTTGTTTCAGAATAACCTGTTCACGACACCAGATGTGGTTCATACGATCGAGCCGTAAGTGCTCCCATGGTTACCGCTACAATCTAGACTCACCTGAAGAAGTAGAGAGAGACGGAGGAGTCTGACAGCTTCTGGGTTTTGGTCAGGAGCTTCTCCAGAAGGTCGTGCAGCTCTGCCTGTCGGTCGCTCACCGTCCTGCAGTACAGCTTGGCCCGGCACAGCTGGTTCCTGGAAGACATGCTTGTTACAGACTGAGTACAGCTTGGCCCGGCACAGCTGGTTCCTGGAAGACATGCTTGTTACAGACTGAGTACAGCTTGGCCCGGCACAGCTGGTTCCTGGAAGACATGCTTGTTACAGACTGGACCGTTTCATTTGACATTAAGTTAAAAATAAATGTAGAAATGAACATTCAGGTGTCCTCGTGGAGCAGTTTGCAAAGGAGTAGTACGAGAACATTTGGGGGCCTATGCTGCATGTCTCTCTCTGTGTGTCGTACCATTTACTTAAACAGACGTATGTATTCATGTATTTCACAGGTATTTATCTGAGTCATTTCTACCTGTATCATCACTCTAGGCACCTGTGTGACCACCCTGCAGCTCTGCTCTAAAAGCAGGAGTGTCTCGTGAGCGCTGAGGTGTTTCTAAAAGCAGGAGTGTCGTGAGCGCTGAGGTGTTTCTAAAAGCAGGAGTGTCGTGAGCGCTGAGGTGTTTCTAAAAGCAGGTGTGTCGTGAGCGCTGAGGTGTTTCTAAAAGCAGGAGTGTGTCGTGAGCGCTGAGGTGTTTCTAAAAGCAGGAGTGTGTCGTGAGCGCTGAGGTGTTTCTAAAAGCAGGAGTGTGTCGTGAGCGCTGAGGTGTTTCTAAAAGCAGGAGTGTGTCGTGAGCGCTGAGGTGTTTCTAAAAGCAGGAGTGTCTCGTGAGCGCTGAGGTGTTTCTAAAAGCAGGAGTGTGTCGTGAGCGCTGAGGTGTTTCTAAAAGCAGGAGTGTGTCGTGAGCGCTGAGGTCACCTGAAGATGTCGGCCGCCTTGCGCAGGAAGTCCTGCTCCTGCTGGTCTGTGTCTGAGCTCATGCCCGCCTCGATCACCCCCAGCAGGGGCTCCACCATGCCCAGCACCAGGGGGCTGGAGCCCTGCCTGGACAGGAACACCTCCACCAGGTCCAGCACCTGCCAACACACAGAGCCTTTACTTCACACGCCACAGGTGACATCATACCCATTACACACCGATCCTTTGTAATAGAAAAATGTCACGTTTAAATATTGTGACTGTACTACTACTGGTACCAAATGCATATTTGATAAAATGATATTATATGTGAAGAAGCGGTTTGTCTAGTTGTGTGGTTTAGATCAGCTAATATATGACAACATATTCCAACTAAGAACGGCAGAAAATCTTCCTGGTTCTGAGGAGGTACCTTGATCTTGAAGTCCCTCACTAGAACCTTCTCCTTGCGAGCGCGCTCCTTCTCGTGCTTCTTGGCCTCAGTTTTCTTCTTCTGCTCCAGGAAGAGAGCGGCGATGCTGCCGTCCAGCTTCATCATGGCCTCGTCGTCCATCTCCTCGTCCTCGCTGCCGTCGCCCTCCGTGGCCTGGGGAGACACGCTGGATGTTACCTCGCTGTTTAGTGTTCACATGTTAGACTACACTCCACAAAAGTCCTTATGACACGCTTCACACTCAACCAGACTGACTTATAATACATGTAGAATTGATCATTCATCTTTTCAAAATAAAAAAACCAACTCAAAAATATAGGAGGCACCTACCATGGCATTCTGGTTCTGCAAGACCTTCATCAGCTCTATACGGAAGTTCTGATCCACCTCTGCTGTCTCCTGCATGGGCTCATCTTCCTCCTCCAACTCCTCCTCCTCCTCATCATCGTCGTCGTCATCATCGTCATCATCCTCCTCCTCCTCGTCTGACTCATCTTCTGATGCGTCAGAATCTTCCTCCTCAGGTCAGAAAGGAAATCACACAGAATTAGCTTTAGCATTCATCTCCACTTTGGTTCAAGTTCATCAGCATTTTTATTCATATAAACAAGTCCAGGTAACATCCACACCCTCACCTCCATGTCTTCATCCTGGTCGTCGTCTTTGCTTTTCTTCCCGTCGTCGGTCACCACCACGGCGCTATCCTCCTCATCCTTGTCCGGGTCCAGAACCTTCCAACCACAACCGCACGATTAGAGAAACACAGCCTCAGTCACTGAGGAAAGCCCTGAATAACATCCTGTACTGAAAACAAGCATCTGAGGCACTTCTAGATATTCAGCTTCAACTGACATTTTAGGGCCAAATGATTTTTATTATT
The DNA here is from genome assembly GCF_038355195.1 of Osmerus mordax. NCBI lineage: Eukaryota > Metazoa > Chordata > Actinopteri > Osmeriformes > Osmeridae > Osmerus > Osmerus mordax. The sequence continues at coordinate 776,450 of NC_090074.1, read as the reverse complement.
ATTTTAATAATGAAAATGCACCCGTTCTGTGACTTAACGGCCAATGAAGATATCTAACGTGATGAGTATTTCTCTCTCGTCGCCCCCCTCATGCCCCCCCCCCCCCCCCCCCCCCCCTCATGCCCCGGTGCAGCTGCCACCTACGTCCAGGATGGCGTTGAGCGCGCGGGCCGTGACGTGAGGGCAGATGTCCGTGAACACGGTCTTGCAGACCTGCCGGATGTGACGGCTGGGCTGAGAGAGCAGCGACAGCAGGATGTCCACCACCACCTCGGCCCAGTGAGGCTCCTCCTCCTCCCCCTCCGCTGCACCCACACGGACAGGAACATCCGTCAGCACCGCTCTCACAACTACCATTTGTATTTTGTGATTGTATAATGACACGGCACATCCAGAAGTAAGGTGAGGTCGTACCTCCTGCCTTCTTCCTCCTCTTGGACTTCCTCTCCTGGGCCTTCTGCATGCAGCTCTGCAGGTCTGTCATCAGCTCCACAAAATCATCCGGAGCCTTGAGAAGCAGCACACGCAGCTGTCATCAAACACGCCTCCCCTCCCCCCAGACGGGCTCACCTTGAACAGGTGGATGCCTCCCCCTCCCCCCCCCAGACGGGCTCACCTTGAACAGGTGGATGCCGACGAGCAGGAAGAGCTGCTGGAAGACCCGCCCCTCCGGGCTGTTGGCTTTCTCTGCTCTCTTCCTCAGCGTTGCCACTGACGACAGCATGCTGCAGGGGCGGACACACAGATCAGTCTCACCGCTGCTCCGACATCACTGACGGAACTCTGGACCGCAGTGTGATGTCATGCAGGGTCAGGTGGATGTATCTGGCTCTGTTGTCATGGTGACACGCAGGCAGGTGTGCTAAACCGCGGAGGTCTGATAACTGCACTGCATCTACCACCATCCCACCATCCCTCCCCCTCTGTGCCCCCGAGCTGCTGCGCCTCCCAAGCATGCGTCAGCTACCTGTCCCAGGCCTGTCTCTGCAGGGTGCTGAAGGGCCGCAGGGAGCAGGCGTGCTGGGGCTGCTTCAGCAGGCTGTCAGCAAACTGCACCAGGAAGTAGATCCACATGGAGCCGTCCAGACGCACCCCGCGGACACGCCGCTGGTTGAGGGCCTCCGCCTCCGGGGAGACCCCCAGCACGGGCAGGTGGTTCATGTGCTGCAGGATGCTGGAGGAGGCAAGATCATTTAGAAAGCTTATTTGACAACGACAAGCGATGGCCAAAGTGCTGTATGGTCAGAGTAGCAAGGTGTGTGTGTGTGTGTGGTGGGGGTTACGTGAGACAAACATCTGTCAGAGTAAAAGAGGTGTGTGTTCCAAAAAACATGTCAACTTGAATAAGATGTAATACTATCCAAACACACTTTGCCGATGCAGTTTGCTCGAGGTTGCTCTCTAAAACGATAAATCTCTCACCCAAAGCAGCCGTTGACGAGCACAGCGCGAGTGCGGTCGTCCAGAGGTACGGAGAGGACGCCCTTTGTCTCAGGGATGTCTGGAGTGGCCTTCGCTGCACTGAAGAACGCGTGGAAGAACACAAACCTGGCAAACATGACAGCAGCAGTTAGCATCAATGCTAACACCAAAACACAATGCCAGCAGACCAGTGACAGGGACCAGAGCGGAGCTAGCTCACCTGGCAATATCCATCACCAAATCCTCCTCCTTCTTCACTTGGCTGTTCTCCACTATTGAGACGAGGCGTGGAATGATCCATTTCCGCAGACGGAATATGGAGCTCTCTTTCCTGTGGGCAATCAGGGAAATTCATCGACTTTAGGTACTTTAGGTTGGAGATACAGAATAGGGGTCCTAACCATAGGAACCTAGATATACAGTTCAATACAAGGCTTCCTAAACGTGTGCGTGTGTATATATATATATATATTCACAAAACTCTGCAGGAGCTTAAAGACACTCCTCACAGTCTCTGTACTCACTGGCCTCCCTCCTCCTGGTTCTCCTTCTGCCTGCGGGTGCTGAAGTCCAAACAGGCGTCCATGTGCGGGTGGAGGAACATGTCCTGGAGCCAGGACACGTAGCTCCGGAGGACCTGGGGCTGCAGGTGAGACACCACCCTCCACACGGAGGGCACCACCGGGTAGCCCTGGTTGGTGAGCAGGGAGAAGCCCTTCATCACAGCCATCTGTTTGTCCTCGTCCGGGCAGCCGCGCAGGAACTCGCCCACGTTGGTCTCCATCTCCGGGGCGAACTTGAAGCGGTCGGGGAGCTGAGGGGGGGGATGTCAGTCGGGGACATTGAGCACTCTCACAGAACATCCACTCAAACTAAACTAGTGTGGATGTAAAACTGCCTTTGTTTGTTTGGACGTTAGCTACATTCATTTAAACAATGTATTATTACAAATATAAGTAATTATGAAATATCATAATGATCTAGTATCAATATATTGTGTATATAATGTTGGTTATTAAGGTCTGAGTGGCGTAGAGACTGACATGTCCTTTATCACTAACATGTACTATCGAGACGCTCCTCTCTGTTCAGTAGAGGAGCTGAGAACTGACCTGGGCAGAGACCACGTGTTCCCCGTAGTGCCTCATCACGTCCCCGGACAGCACCTGCTTGATCTGGGACAGGGATAGCAGGGGCAGGGCACTGCCCAGCAGACGGAACGCCAGGTAACTGGGGGGCGTGGCCAGACACAACGAGAGGTAAGACTTTCTCACAAGTACTAGAGGATTCTCCCTTTGCACATCAACTAGCATGGTGTTAAAAGCATTTAGGATATTTCAGAGAAGCTTGGTAATAGTTCTAATGTTAATATATTTATTTCTAAAGCGTTGTCTGCTAGTGTGTGCTTGTGCTTACTGTGTGTGTGTGTGTGTGCTTACTGCGTGTGTGTGTGTGTGTGTGCTTACTGTGTGTGTGTGTGTGTGTGTGCTTACTGTGTGTGTGTGTGTGTGTGTGTGCTTACTGTGTGTGTGTGTGTGTGTGTGTGTGCTTACTGTGTGTGTGTGTGTGTGTGTGTGTGTGCTTACTGTGTGTGTGTGTGTGTGCTTACTGCGTGTGTGTGTGTGTGTGTGTGTGTGTGTGTGTGTGTGTGTGTGTGTGTGTGCTTACTGTGTGTGTGTGTGTGTGTGCTTACTGCGTGTGTGTGTGTGTGTGTGTGTGCTTACTGCGTGTGTGTGTGTGTGTGTGTGTGTGCTTACTGCGTGTGTGTGTGTGTGTGCTTACTGCGTGTGTGTGTGTGTGTGTGTGTGTGCTTACTGCGTGTGTGTGTGTGTGTGTGTGTGTGTGTGTGTGTGTGTGTGTGTGTGTGTGCTTACTGTGTGTGTGTGTGTGTGCTTACTGCGTGTGTGTGTGTGTGTGTGTGTGCTTACTGTGTGTGTGTGTGTGTGTGCTTACTGCGTGGGGCCCGGCGGGTCTTTGAGCATGCCGTTGATGATGGTCTCGTTCCAGAAGAGCTCGAAGTTCTTCTCCTTCAGAGACACCTGCAGGAGGTCCAGAGCCACGCCTGGGAGCTGCTTGTCCTTCTTCACCGAGCGAGCCGCGATCCTCATCACCTCCGTCAGCCTGGGAGGAGGGAGAGGAAGAGGGGGAGGGAGAAGGAAGGATAGAACACAAGGTTGGTAAGGACAGACAGACACTCCTTTTCAAGCTTCATCTCAACTAACTACTCTTAGATGCTATAAGCTGCGATCGGAAAACAGTGACCCCAAAAAATATACATAATTTGACATCATTAAATGAAAATGCTGAAGTGACCCACTTGGGGATGTTGTCGGGGGTGACGATGGTGGAGGTCCCCAGCAGCTTGTTGAGCTTCTTGGGCTTGAGGACCTGTGGGAAGCGCTGGAGGGCCACCAGCAGCAGCTGCAGCTGCTCTGGGGTGCTGAAGGCCGATGAGAGGTCACTCTTAAGAGCCCTCAGCAACACCTCCTCAAACACCTCCACGGGGGTCTGCCACACACCCACACACACACACACACACACACACACACACCAGACACACACACACACCAGACACACACACACACACACACACACACCAGACACACACACACACACACACCAGACACACACACACACACACACACACCAGACACACACACACACACACACACCAGACACACACACACACACACCAGACACACACACACACACACACACACCAGACACACACACACACACACACACACACACCAGACACACACACACACCAGACAGACACACACACCAGACAGACACACAAACCAGACACACACACACACACCAGACAGACACACACACCAGACACACACACACACACACACACACACACCAGACACACACACACACACACCAGACACACCAGACACACACCAGACACACACCAGACAGAAAAAAAGAACTCTTTATGATAACAATAACCACGGTAGATCAATCCAAGTTTGAAGGGAAATGAAAGTGTGAGTAGATCCTTGAACTCCTGCTGTACTTCCTACTTGTACAGCGCTCAGGCTAAGGTTTGTCCAGCATCAGTCACCTCGTTGAGGATGTCCACCATGGTCTTCCTAGGAAGATCCTTCAGGTGTTCCCTGTGCTGAGAGAGACTCTGGAGGAGCTGCACACACTGCAACACCACCTGGGGTTCCTGGAACACACACACGTCACATACAGGTCACACAACAGCACACAAACGAGCTGCACTTCTTTATAAAATATTAAAATAAAAAGTCTTACCTTGGAGAGACGGTTGGACTGAGAGAGGGCAAGCACACCAAAGAAGTTTCCAAACAACGCATTTCTGATCAGTTTCTGCAGACGACACACACACACACACAAGGCCTGACAGTTAGCCCCGGGTCTACAGCTTGCAGAAGCAGCTTCAGCTGAGAAGAGGAGTCTGTTTACCTTCTTAACAGTCTCCAGGTTGTGCTTCTCTTTTATTAGATCCAGAGGGCTCTGCAGAGGAACATCTTCAAACACGCTCAGAACCTGAAATCCACAAACACGTTAGCATCTTTTGCTCTATGGTAACTGAGATGAATATATAATTTGATAGACATGTCCGAATTCTTGCTTTGAAGACGTTTGAGTACCTGACATTTTAGGGGAGAATTGTTTTAGATAATAACAATGTGTTCATTTTGCGCTACATCCATAGCAACATACACAACAGTAGGATTTGAACCTGCTACGTCTTCTGTAGTCAAACGCTCTAACGCTGAGCTATACCGACTATAGCTGTACCCCAGGAGACATGTGTTACCTACCTGACCCAAAGCCAAGCTGAACCCGGGCCTGGCAATCTCCCTGGTGTGGCCCAGCCCGTCTACCAGTCTCTTCAAGGTGTACTTCAACTCATCAGGCTGAAACAAATATGCAAAAGACACATTATAGATCAAGATTATAGAAGCGGCGGCCACTGTCAGTGGCACTAACACAGAATACTTCAGTTATTCGGTCCGTTTAATGGAAAGTTGGAAGGCTAGCTTTGAGGGGGAAAATAGTCATTTCATACAGTTTGACAACTCAGTCAACTGTCCTGTGAATATGAACTGTCGGGATCTGTGCCGTGGGGAACCCCGCTAAGTCTGGTGTCTTTAAACTCAGAAAACACACGTGGCCGGTGTGACGTACAGTTGCAGCGAAGTTGAGTTAGCTTAGCCAGCTAGCGGCCTGACATTTTTAGTAAACTAGCTTGCATTTGTTTGAATACGTTACATACGTATTGTCTCCACACCACCCACTCAAGAATTTTGCAAACTAGTCAATGTTTGAAACAGTACACATGCCTAGTTAGCAACTAGTGATCTAGCTAGCTGAAAATATACACGTACCTTATTACTGTTTTTTAAATACTCTACAAGATTCTCAATCGCTTTTAATCGTATTTCCTGTTCGGATTTTGCAATGTCCCAGAAGAAGTCAAGGAACTCTCGATTCTGTAAGAGAATACCCTTGGCATCTGTTACTTTTGGTCGCACTGGCTCTGTTTCTATCTCCCCCATGTCTGCATGCATTACATTAGCCATGCAAGATCCCCGTGTGAGTTTCAGAGAGAAACGTGCTTGACCCCAGAACAGAGTACTTCCGGGTCTAGCGGAAATGAACAACATGCCATAAATTCGTAACTTGTAAATATTTACAAACATTAACTATTATAAGTATATATTATAACAATTATAAATTGGAGTATGAATGTAATATTTTCAATGTATTTAGTTGTTTTAATGATGGCAATACATTTTACTAGATTACTTCTGTGAAAAGTAAACGCTAGAAAGGTGGGAAAAACGTAATCCTTATACAATTACTTTTAAAATGATAGGCCACGTTATTATCCAACTGTACATCATTTGAGTGTCACTGCCTGCTGGCTGTTTTTCTGTGCGACCTTATTGAAACCCCAAAAGCATAGACACCCACTGTGAGACTTGGGTGGATGAAAAAACTCCGGAGAAAGAAATATTAACAACTTAGGCCATGCATCAAGACTAGTGACACAGACACGGGATGCGAGAATCCATCTGGCAAAAATCTAAATTATTCGTTGTGCCCGAACTACATGGTTCAGTAGAGGTCTATTGGTTAAAGTTAACCCGTGATACGATCACCTGCCAGTATTTTTTTAAAGTGCCAATCCTTTTCCAAACAGTTTTCAAGGAGGATTTACCAGATATTTATGTGTTACAAACAATCTGGCAAGTCTGATCTGTCTGTTTGGACTGCTCCTGAGCAGTTTGCTAATAATAAGGTTTAAAAGGAAGCTGTTGTGGCCTATTAGAGTAGATATAGTCTGGGGGTGATATGTGAAGATCTCAGCGACTGAGAGTTAGAAATGTCTAAAGTGCAAAGACTGAACCACATGCCAAAGACTGGCTTCCGCAGTGTGCGCTGCAGAAGTCCAGTGTGCTGTACGTCATGAAACAGGGTTATAAGAAAAAATAATAAGAAAAGTGCAAAATTAACAACAAACACTTTATATTTCTTCCCTCAGAGAGGCACAGTGCGGGGGCAGGGCCGTGGGGGTCGGCTTGTGTACCTGTCCAGCGAGCCGGGGACGGATGTGGTGGTGTTCAGTTTGAAACAGGAAGCCTAGCTTTCTCGCTGCCTCTCATCAGTGTGAGGTTGTCAGTGAGAGGCGACGCAGCCTGGAAAGGCTTTACTGAAGGTAATAAAATAAAGTTAAATCTGTCTGGAGTAGCCGGTAAAACGAATGTAGAAGACGGGTAGATCGTTTTTGAGTTGAAATACGATGAAAAGTGTTTTGTATTGCTGATGATGGTGTCCTCTGATATATTTTCCTTTAAGGGTCTTAGAAGTTATCAGAATCAGAAGAATCAGAATCAGAAGTTGTATGCTTCTCTGATAAATGTCAACATAATTTACATTTACTAAATTAATTTTTTTGCGAGATACAGTGAGGACTCTGCATTATATATTTATCTCCATTATTTATGACCTTAAATATTAGAATGAACATTCTGTTCCCCTCATCCATTAAACCTATTCACTACTCCGTGGATTTTTTATTTTATTTTTTGAAATAGTTTTATTAACACGTTAAATGTTAGAGCGTGTATTTATTCAATGTTTTAAAGCCTTGCAATGGTCTGTATGTGCTTAGCTTTACTACAGACAGTTTCCAGGAAGGACCTGGGCACTTATTACAGTTGTCGCTTAAGCTGAGCTTTGACACGGTTTCTTTGGCTGATAGAAGTGCTTCCTTTCCCCTGTGGTCAGTCAGACTGACCTGAAATCCCACAACCTTGACTGTGTTCTCAGAAGGCAGAGAATGCAGAGCTGGAGACTTGTAACTACAGAAGCACATTCAAACAGCACCTGTGACAGAAATTCGACCATTATTCTACTGAGGTTGAAATTAATTTTGTAGCATGTAGTAAAACAATGATATGATTAAAAGACACACATGATTAATCAAACCCAGATGAAAGAAAGACACGTGTCCTGGTTCTTTTGTTTCAGATATGCAAGCCATGTCCGGCCCTAACTGGCCTCTCTTGGCCAGCATCTCTGTGGCTTCTCTCTCTCTGTTTTCTGTTTTATGTCTTTGGTGCAAAAAGAAACACAGTGAGTAATCGTTATTGTTTTATACGTTAACATATATTTTGTAATTTAGGCCATTACCTTATTGTCTCATGAACATTTCCAAATGTATTTTGTGAAAGCCATTATTGGAACAGGCGCCACAGTTATATTGCACAACTGTTGAGTTACACAAGACAAGAAAAAAAACAAATGTTCCTCTCTGACAGGGTTGATACAGGAGAATCACATCTATGACCCTCAGGTGTTGTAAGTATAATGAATGACTTATTAACTATATTAAATTATACTTCATCACAATTCACAAATGCTCAATAACACTGGGAAGAAAATACAGTGTCTCTCATGAAGTATAATAAAATGAATTATTTTCAAACAATCTCAACCTGTTCATGACCTGCTTTACACAGCCAGCGTGAGGGAAGCAGATTTGCAGTAACGCGATCTAAGACAGGTGAGCAATATCTATCAACCATACATCTCTTATTTTATATTTACATTTGACAGTATTGATCGCTATTAAGCATTAACACAATATCTGATTTGTGAAATGGTTTTAGACTAATAGGCACATTAATACAGTTTAATCTGTCTTTTCTAGTCATACGGCCAAACCAAATAATGCGCCAGTTGCCATTAACACCTCCAGAGTAAGTATCATGTGAAGAGTACAATTCCTCTATGAATATGATCCTTAAATGGACATTTTATAGCAAACATTTCATCACCTCGAATGAATGTAACAAAACCAAGAGCATCTTTTACAAAGGCAGGGAACAACAATGTGTGAATGTTGCGTGTACATTTTTTTGGTGCCTTAATTTTCTAGTCATACCTTAACGTTACCTTCAACGGCTGTGAAAATTACCCTCTATTTGTTCTAGAAGGTATTGGTTTTGGAATTTCCAGTAAAGGTAAAAATATATGCATGCAAAGGAACTATCACTTCAAGTATTTAATGTTTTCAGGGAGCCTGTGACGTTACAGACACAAAGTTCACAAGGTAAGCTTTTCAGCAACTGGACATTTCCATGGAGTGAACTTAACATTCGACAAAACATACATTGAGATTGTACATCAAAATGCTTTCAGTTTCTGTAAAATATATAGTAAGTTAATATTTACCACATACTAAAAACGGAAATCTGCAGTACATATTTATAAATACTGTATGTGTGTGTGGACGTGTCTGTAGGTGTATATTTGAGATAAAATGGTTTGGTGATGAATGTGAAATGGGTTCATCATCACCTTCTGCTTGTGGGTCAGATGGCTGAGCGGTTAGGGAGTCAGACTATTAGTGCCAAATGACTTTGTGTCCTTGGGCAAGGCACTTCACCCTACTTGCCTAAGGGAGAATGTCCCTGTACTTACTGTAAGTCGCTCTGGATGACTAAATGTAAATGTTTTAAACCACAACGTACTTCAGACTTCACCAGCCCCTTACACATTCAGTTTCATGACCAAGCCATTCCCTTTCTGAAGCATGACATCATTTTTCATCATTTATAGCGAAAATAAATAAACATAAATGGAGGACATTTTACAAAAAAATACAACAATTCCCTTTTCTTATTAAACAGAAAGGCACCATACACAAGCTAGATAGAAAGCGATAGAACTGTCTAACTGAGTGAACTGATTTTTTCATATTTAGAAAAGAACACACAAGAAGACAAGTACAAATATCAAAATGCTCACGATGGTAAGATCCATAACATGGATGTATTACAATATATAGTGCACAATCCATCTGATATGTACTGATTTAGATGTCATCTTTTACCAATCAACAACTCACTTTTTTTGTTACTTTAGCTACGATGGGAACCTGTGAGCCTACATATGTGTAAGTGGACATCACATAAGCATGTTCTGAACAACAGAACGTTGTACATTTACAGTAATTCGTTTCTGTGTGTGTGGTCTTTGCAGAGATCCTATTCCTGCCCTAGTTTACCAGAACATTGATGAAACCATGAATACAGACCAGAGGGACTCAGAGTCGGGTAAACAAGTGTTCATGTTTTTGTGCTCAACTGTGAAGAGATTTTAGGCGGCATTGTTTTTGTAAGACTTCACTGTTGATTGTCCTCACTTGCTGTTTTGCTATCTGATTTATGCAGCATTTTAAAAGTCATCTATTAAACTAAAGACTGCGTTGCATGTATAGGAAACACTAGTTCCATTACAGTACATGGCTTGTAAGGTCAATGGAAAAGTTACACAAACAAATGAGGGGGAGGCTAAACAGATGTCAAGCCTCAAAGCATGTTTGATCTGCAACAAGCAAGACAAAAGATGAACCATACTATTACCAAATGAGTATTTTTCTCTGTTCCTCTTGAGAAATTGAGAACTTTGAATTAACAGTTGTTGCACATTACATGTTAACCTATTCTTGCCTCTTCAGACACTGAACAATGTCCATACGAGAATGTTTTTCCCTCGTTACCCTTGAGCGACACCATGAACAGCAATAATGGTGTGTTGGCTAATGTTGCAAATAGGATCAACCCTTTTTAATAAGCAGGATATCCTGAAAGATAAATATTCATCTTAATTTCAGTATCAGTATGAAAAAGGTGTTAATCCACTAAAACAACACAACCCTGAACTGGAAGATTTGAAAGAAAAAAAGTGTATTATGTCGTGAATACAATTTATGTTTTTGTTGGCAAATAAGTAGGCTTTACAATATGTTATTTGACACACAAAAAATCCCTACTTGATCAATCTTTTGTTTTCTGACACCCACAGATGGGTCAGACTACGAGAACTCAGAGTTCCTGGAGCAGGTGAAGAGGGACCAGGAAGATGGTATGTTCTACTGGACACACACCCAACCCACTGCTGTACTAGGACTACACACACACACACACCCTCTCCTCATTGCTGTACTAGGACTACACACACACACACACACACACACCCTCTCCTCATTGCTGTACTAGGACTACACACACACACACACACACACACCCAACCCACTGCTGTACTAGGACTACACACACACACACACACCCTCTCCTCATTGCTGTACTAGGACTACACACACACACACACACACCCTCTCCTCATTGCTGTACTAGGACTACACACACACACACACACACACCCTCTCCTCATTGCTGTACTAGGACTACACACACACACACACACACACCCTCTCTTCATTGCTGTACTAGGACTACACACACACCCTCTCCTCATTGCTGTACTAGGACTACACACACACACACCCAACCCACTGCTGTACTAGGACTACACACACACACCCTCTCCTCATTGCTGTACTAGGACTACACACACACACACACACTCTCCTCATTGCTGTACTAGGACTACACACACACACACACACCCTCTCCTCATTCCTGTACTAGGACTACACACACACACACCCTCTCCTCATTGCTGTACTAGGACTACACACACACACACCCTCTCCTCACTGTCGTACTAGGACTACACACACACCCAACCCACTGCTGCACTAGTAACTGAAATTGACCCTTTTCCATCTCACAGATGAACCCGACTATGTGAATGCAGATAATGAAGGTAGTGGTTGATCTGGAAACCACCATCTCTACCACCCAACAAGTGGGGAGTGACTTCTTCTATACTAATCTGACAGTTCAGAGGTCCAGGCCTACGGACGGATCTGCTGCCACCTAGTGTTCCAACCTGTAATAGTCTTTACTTTGACCTTGTGATTAATAATTCCACTTCTGCTCTGTAAATAAATATTTTTTATTTGTTGTTGATGAATTAAAGCTAAAAATAAATAAAAACATTAGTCATGATGTATAGAAAAGGCCATTTATTACAGATATTTTCATGAAGGGGATTGGGGTTTAGAATAATCTAGATATTAAGGTAGAACGGGGGGGGGAAAGGAGGGGGTAAGCAGGGGGGTGGTAGGAGTGTGGGAGGGTAGATGGGGGTGTTAGGGGTAGATGGGGGGTAGATGGGGCTAGGGTTAGCTGGCAGCAGGTGGCATGGTCTTGCTACACAGGCGTCCCAGCAGCCCAGCCATCTGCAGGAGGGAGTTGACCCCCTCAGCCACCTTCATGTGGGTGTAGCCGATCTCCTGGGAGAGGAACAACACCACATTATGTTCACTACATGTAGAGGACACTTCCGTCCCTCTGCTGGGGTCGTGGTCTCCCCAGACGGACGTGTCCCCAGATGGGCGTGTCCCCAGACGGGCGTGTCCCCAGATGGGCGTGTGCTGCTCCTCACCTTGATGAACTCCAGCTTCAGGTACTCGGCCATCTGGAAGGTCTTGCACACCCTGAAGATGTTCCCGATGATGTCTTCAGGAGAGTAGCCCAATGCCCACAGCTGCTCTATGATCTGACGAGATACACACACACACACACGCTCACTTCTTGCTTCAGAGGACTTCACTTCCTGCTTCAGAGGACTTCACTTCCTTCTTCAGAGGGACTTCCCCCTGACGCAGTCTCAACACGCACCTCACCTCCACTCACTACTCTTCCATCTGAGAAAGGGGGCTAAAGAAAGGCACTGAAGGTGAGTTTGGTACCTTGTACGCCTCTTCAATGTTGGCGTTGACACAATGCGCCAGCATGCTCTTCACCAGCAGGGGGTGTGGTTCATCACACACCTAAACACAGAACACAGGGCCCTGTCACTCCAGGACAGCACTCAGAGCTTGGATGAAACGGCCCTCTTCATCTGACAGGTCGTCACACCCAGTGTGAGGAACGATACCTTGAAGACGTTTTCACTGTTGATGAAGCCAAACCCAGAGTTGGTGGACTGCAGGTTGTTAAGGGCCTGAGAACAGAGACATGAAGGCGGAGCATTTACAACTGCACGTGTTCACATGTAAACACCAGATTAAAGCACAGGCTAGGTTGTTCACATGTAAACACCAGATTAAAGCACAGGCTAGGTTGTTCACATGTAAACACCAGATTAAAGCACAGGCTAGGTTGCCTCGAAGAACCTCTGAGAAAATCATCTCAAGGTCAAGTTACAATTACAAAGCTGTCCTCTATCAAGTAACCTGTTAGAGGTGACAATTTCTCACCAATGTGCTGAGCTTGGTTCACCTGTCCACATCACCTATTCTAACCCCCATCTCCTCTACCTCCCTTCCCCATCACCTCTTCTCCCCGCCACCTCCTCTACTATCCTCCCTCACCTCTTCTAACCCCCATCCACCTCTCCTCCACTCTGCCACCCCTCCTCCACCTCTCCTCCACCCCTCCTCCACCTCTCCTCCACTCTGCCACCCCTCCTCCACCTCTCCTCCACCCCTCCTCCACCTCTCCTCCACTCCTCCTCCTCCCCACCTGTCTCATGTCCCCCTGGGCGGTGAAGATGATGGCCTCCAGTCCGTCATCGGTGTTCAGCAGAGCCTCCTTCTCCACCACCTCCAGCAGCCGGGCCATGATCTGCTCGTCCCTCAGCTTGCTGTAGCGCAGCACGGCACAGCGAGACTGGATGGGCTCTGGAGGACATCACATCACAGAGGTCACACACACACACACTGGAGAACACCATCACACACAGAGGTCACACACACACACACTGGAGAACACCATCACATCACAGAGGTCACACACACTGGAGAACACCATCACACACAGAGGTCACACACACACACTGGAGAACACCATCACATCACAGAGGTCACACACACTGACCCTACACTGGAGAACATCCCAGAAAAATATAAGAGATTCTGTCTATTATAACTACCTGTGACGAGGGTGTTGTGTTGTAGCACGGGGTATATTATGGGATGTCTAGGAGCTTGACCACACGTTTGTATGGAGTCACACTCACCAATGATCTTGTCGGAGGCGTTGCAGGCCAGGGCGAAGCGGGTGGTCTTGGAGTAGATCTCCATGGTTCTTCTGAGGGCTTGCTGCGCCCCATCTGTCATACTGGGATCAGGAAAGGTACAGGGAGGATTTGAACCTTGGAGCTCTTTATGTGTGGACACATCATTAGATGTACATCAGTGAACAATCCGTTTACAGCATACAGGTCGTTAGCATACCTGTCTGCCTCATCGAGAATGACGATCTTGTGTCGCCCTTTCGGGAGTGTGACTTTCTGTTGAGCGAACATCTTGATTTTGTTCCTGACCACATCGATACCTCTGAAAGGATGAGGGATGGCACTCACTTTAGACTCTGATACAAGTATTCAAACCGGGCACCACATGGAAACACCAAGACTTTAAATAGTTTGTTTGTTGTTTTTTTGTACCTGTCATTAGAGGCGTTCAGCTCTAAGACGGCATCCTTCATGGACGACCCGAGGAGAGCCCTGGCTAGACAAAGGATACTGGTGGTCTTACCTGTGCCAGGTGGACCCTAACAACACACACATTGTTAACCGTTCAGTAAATTACATTATGTGCATTACAGAATTGTATGCCAATAACACTATTCACATTATGTAAACTATATGCACATCACACTATTTACTTATGTACCACTAAACACATTAATTAAAAAAGGGAATTACTTACAGCAATAATGATGTTGGGTACATTTCCTTCTCTTGCAAATACCTGTAAGGCATATGATTAGTAAGCTCAGAGCACGTATTTGGAGTAAAACAGCTCTTAAGAATCTGAGTTTGACGTAGTTCGTTACCGCCAGTCTGCTGACTGTATCTTCGTTGCCAACAATCTCGTTCAACTTCAGCGGTCTGTATTTTTCAACCCTGCAAGACAACCATGGTCATAAGATTATCATGCATGAATTTCTATATGGTTTATAATAGTTACAGGGCTCTCAAGTCTCACGCATTCAACATTGTAGCTAGCCAGCGTAGCTAGCATGCAACAAGGCTAGCGTTGCAGCTACACAGGCAAACTAGCAATTAACTTCACTAAAAATACAACCAGCTAAATGCTTAAGGCACTGCATCATTACCATGGCAGCTCATACGCGCTGGTGGACCCTTTAGCTTGCACTTCTTCATCTTTTTTCGGCTCGACGTTTGTCTGTATTTGTTCAGTCTCCGTGTCTGTCATCTGTACGTCCATGTTGCTACCGCAGATCTCCCGCCACTGCAGCGGCACCGCTGGCACTGTCATGACGTAATTTCCTGGAAGACGCTCCTCCGTCCTCCATCAGCGGGCTGAGAGAGTCTGTAGAGCCAGAGACAGAGAACGAGGACCGGACCAAAACCAGGCTTTGAGACCTTGTATTTGTCCGGCTGTTTCTACGTTGATGTAAATCTGAACCGAGATGTACGAGATGGCCGTTACAAAAAGGATTTGCTCCGGGTCACCCAGGTAAGGTCGCTAGTGTATCCGTGGCTGTCAAGCCGGCGAGTGCTGGATGTTCTCACAAGTGAAATGTGATTAAATATTCTGGAAAGCGTGAACATTATAAAACTGTTACCGGACCATTGCTAATTGTCAACGATGATGTCCGTAATGTTCCAACGTTGTGTTAAATCAACCGGGGCATCCCATTAGAAATAGCAGAGCATCATGCAGGATCACCAGCTTGCCATTTGAGGAGATCATCACACCCAGAATTCCGTGATACAGGCCACGGAATACAATTAGCTTCGTTTTGTCCAATAAAAAACAATGTCAGTAGCCTACTCTGACAAACTGTTTTTTAAACGCCACCAGGTTCTTTGATTTGTCAAAAAAACAGTTTATTTTGCACAAGGCAAATATCTGTAGGCGTGTCCGGATAACACCTACTATCGCTGACATGTCATTAGAATCGATCCTATTCCAGGAACCCGCGTTATGGTGAATACACGTCAATAAAGTGGAATATGAGCTTTGGTAGACATGTAGGCTACTGCAGGCTTGAGTATCCACTGATTTGAGCAGGCCGGACCAGTAGTCGTGAAGATTTCACTGCGATAAATTATGAGCCAATGTGTTAGAGGTTGATGTTACATTTAATTAAGACAAAGGTGGTGTTACAGGAGAAGGTGACATTTCATTATTTATGTCTCACCTCCTTCTTGGATCAATTACTGGAAACAATAAATAACTTAACAACTCGAAAGCACAAGACAGGTTTGTGACTCACAGGTGTGCCGTTTTTCCTGGAACCTGGGTTGTAGTTGCGGAGGGCGATCAGAGAGCTCGTGTTGGGAGGCGGCTGCCGGCTGTCAGCCAGAGGGCGGGAGGAGGCGGGTTCAGGGAAGCAACAGCTCATTTGTGTTGCTTCCTGAAACTCGCTCCATACGAAAAGTCGTATTTATCGGCTCTTTCAACAATTATCAATAGCCTGCTATAACCCACTTCGTAATTGTCAACCAAACTGATTACTTTACGGACCTGTCGCTTCTCAAGGTAAGCGCTGTCAACTGAGGATACCGATTCACACAGGAGAGTCAAGTGAAAACAATTAGTTGGAAAGTACAGTCTACTACTGCAGCTAGACACCGGGAATCGAACTTCAACTCTTGCCACCAGCTAGGGTACACCCCGATGGTATCTGTGTTACATTACATGGTTACAGGAGAAAGATCCTAGAAAGTAAATTCCGATTAAATACTAGGGCTCAAGCTAGTGTCACATGTTATTAGGCAAATGTTAGTGGTCCACAATAGTCCAAAGAACACGTAAACGTGATTTATAAAATAAATATATCAGATGCAAGTTGTGGTACCTGCATTCATGTCTTGCACACAGGATTCTTAGCCATCAAATGCCTTTTGTCTTGCAAGGGTCATTTCCGTGCATAACTCTAGCCCTGTGAACAATGCCTCAACCAGACACACTGCCCTCTCATTGTCATGACACCAGCTAGCTGTAGATCAGGCCAGACTTGTGTTACTGTTATACCATTGTGTGGCTTCAATTATCGGCGTAGGAGAAAATTGCAGAGCGTTATGGAAAGGCTCTTGTGCACTCTTCAAAGTGCCAATTGCACCGAAATCACAACCGTGGAGGTTGAATATGAGAAAAACAACAGGAGATTAGTCACTTTCACCTCAGTTTCGTGTTATTATCCCACATACTTTGTGTTGTACATGATTAAAATATTGATAAGATAGGTTAGATCATGCTGATAAAGCTGGTGCTGTTAGAAGTTTAATAAATCGCTCCTTCAATACCTGTGTACCTTGTTTGTGTGGAGTATGCAGGAACCACATACAGGATGTACAACTAACCTCATCTCCAAACCACTAATTTGTCTTACTGGCCTACTTTATCTTTCCATGCAGTTATTGTTGCGTCTCTTTGTGATTTAACTTCCTGTGTGTGTATACATGTGTTTGTGTATGTCTGTGTGTGTGTGTGTACATGTGTGTGTACATGTGTTTGTGTGTGTGTACATGTGTGTGTGTATATGTGTGTGTGTGTACATGTGTGTACATGTGTGTGTGTGTGTGTACGTGTGTGTGTGTGTGTGTACATGTGTGTGTGTGCGAGCAGGCAGGAGCATGTGGACATCTTGTTGTAGCTGGTCCTGTCTGGAACCCACCGCCACAGTGGAAGAAACGAGCAGCTCATGGCGCCAGGCCTACACCAACTCAGGCTACAGCCTCTCCCCCACGTCCCCTGAGCACCTGTGCAAGGCCTGCGGAGGCCAGTTTAACACCATCGCCAGGAAGGTAGGACCCCCCCACCCCGCAGGTGACGCTCTCCTGAGGGGGCCGTCTTGTTCCCAAATGTGGCGTGTGGCGTTCCACCTGAGATCAGGCTCAATGGAACAGAGAAAGGAGGTTTCAGGTGCTCCTTCATGACCCAGTGGCTGTTGGCTCTTGGCCAGTCTAACTGGTTCAACATGTCCATTAAAAGCAGTGGTAATCAGGAAAGACAAACGAAGCCCAGCTCAGGATGGGGCTTGTTGTCAGCCCCCAACAGAGATGTTGGAGCCTGTAAAACCACAAACCATTAGGTTGGGGATTTCACGTTGCCCTTATTGACAAGCGCACATTCCCATCCATCATGTACCATCAACACTGTCAAGTCTACCAAGACGCTTCTATCGGGGGAATCTTTTTTTCTTCCTCATTATTCTAAGAATGTTTTCGTTTAGCAGACACTTGTATCCAAAGCAACATGTGGCCCAGGCTCCTCACTACGTCTCTCTTTAGCTTGTCTCTCTCTCCTCAGTGTGTGTGTGTTCTCTCTCCAGCTTGTCTCTCCTCAGTGTGTGTGTGTTCTCTCTCCTCAGTGTGTGTGTGTGTGTTCTCTCTCCTCAGCATGTGTGTGTGGACTGTAAGAAGAGCTTCTGTGGGCGCTGCTCTGTGCAGCTGGAGCCACCTCGCCCACGCCTCTGCCACACCTGCCAGCGCTTCCACGGAACCTTCTTCGACCGTGCCCAGCTGATGAGGCTGAAGGTGTGACACCCGTGTGTGTGTGTGCATCTGCATAGATGTGTTTGTGCGTGGCTGCATAGATGTGTGTGAAGCGCTTGATGAATGAGTACCTTTACGGCAGAAAAGCACCATCTAAATGCAGCCCCTTGACCGCGTACCATCCTCCACCAGGTGAGGGAGCTGCGAGAGTACCTCCACCTTCACGAGGTCCCCACCCAGACCTGCCGGGAGAAGGAGGAACTGGTGGAGCTGGTTCTAGGGCAGCACTCCCCCAGAAGCAGCAGCAGCAGCAGCGAGGCTGTGAGCAGGCCCGGGGCCCTGCCTGCCTCTCTGCCTGCCTCTCTGCCTGCCTCCCTGCCCGCCTCCCTGCCCGCCTCCCTGCCTGCCTCCCTGCCCGCCTCCCTGCCCGGGGCGCTGCCCACCTCCCTCTCCGCCTCCCCCACGCCCTCCCTCGCCCCCACCAGCCCAGACACCCCCCCAGACCAGTCGGAGCAGCCTGGACCAGAGACGGAGGCATCAGATCAGATATCTGAGGAGGAGGAGGAAGAGGAGGAGGAAGAGGAGGAGGAGGAGGAAGAGGAGGAAGAGGAAGAGGAGGTAAAAGCAGGGATGTGTTGTCTGGGTTAGATGGAGGGTTAAATGAGGGCTTAACACATTCATTATATATTTTTCTATGCTGTTTAAAGTGTACTTAAAATGTACCAATATTCTCACATACTTATTAACAACTTTAATTATGTAAATATGTTGTGTGATTGTACGTTCTAAGTATAACATTTCCTCATCTCTGTTGTGCTGCAGTCTTCAGACGGTGACGAGGCACTGGTCCCAGGGCGCAGGGCGTCGCTGTCGGACCTGAGCAGGGTGGAGGACGTGGAGGGCCTCAGCGTCCGACAGCTCAAGGAGATCCTCGCTCGCAACTTCGTCAACTTCAAGGGTTGCTGTGAGAAGTGGGAGCTGATGGAGAGAGTCACCCGCCTGTACAACGACCAGAAAGACCTCCAGAACCTCGGTGAGAGTTCCCCTGCGTCCGGGACGGGTAGCTCGGTGGTTAGAGCATTTGACTGAAGAGGTTGCAGGTGCAAATCCTCCATGTACATCGCTTTGAAAAAAAACTGTCTGCTAAATGATATTACTCACAAACTTCCTTACATATTGGTTTAAGTTAGATTGTTCTGGAATGTGTCGTGTATAACAATATTTTTTCTTTATTTTAGTGTCCAACACTGAGAATGAAGAAGGTAAGAAAGGCTCCATTAAAATATTCAAGTACTCACATAGATGGAGATGCCTCAGTGGAACCTCATCCTGTTCTCTGTCTCTCTCCCAGAGTCCGCGGCACCCAAAAGCCTGGAGGAGAACCTGTGCCGGATCTGCATGGACTCTCCCATCGACTGTGTTCTGCTGGAGTGTGGTCACATGGTCACCTGCAGCAAGTGTGGCAAGCGCATGAACGAGTGCCCCATCTGCAGGCAGTACGTGGTGCGGGCGGTGCACGTGTTCAGGTCCTGATGCACGGAGGGGTGGGGGGGGTCACAAGGGTGGGGGTCATGGAAGTGGAGGACACAAGAGACCCTGGCTCCTCTGTAGGACTGCAAATGGTTGATGGACTGTTTTTTCTTTCTTTTTGAGGCAAAACCACTCGAACCCTGTCCTCCCCTCTCCAGACTCTTCACTACTTGTCCTGAAGCCGTTTTCCTGCTTCTAAGGTCCATGGGTTCATGTGCTATTTGAGAGCTCCCACATCTGTGTTGGTGTGGCAAATGCCATGATGCAGTGTCAATAGCAGCTATCCCTTTCTGGAATTCTTGTGTTTCTCAAACCTACACAACACAGGATCGTATTTGTGGCTCTGCCAACATTCTTGTGTTGCATGCCAGTATAGACTCATAGGGTACTGTAGCCCCCTACAGGCCTTACTAGATGGTGTGAAACAGTTGTGAAGGCTAGCTTACTTTACATATCAACAATCAACTAGATTATCCATGTTGGTGCTATTGGCCCAGGGCTGAAGGGAAACGTTTGCTGAAGGACAACCCTTTTTGATGTAGATGCCATGTGTCAACTTCTAGATCAAGGATATGACTCTCATAGGGACTTATAACGTGAAATCAGAGTTCTTCAAGGAATGTGTCAACCCCTCTGGTTGGGTTTCACTCCCCTCACCTCACCTGCATCCCAGCGGTTGTGTTCATTGGCTGTGCGGCTATGGTCAGCCAATGAGAGGACACAAAAACTCAAGAAGAAGCTTGAGGAAATAGACTGAACTTTTGCCTGTTGACTGGAAGGAAGGTTCCATTCATGTTAAGTCAAATAAAATTTCAATGTAAAAAATTAAAAATACAACTGAGATTAGCGATTTAATTTGAAAGACACCATGAGCCTTGATATGAAAATCAAAAACCAAGAGAACGATAAACAAGGCATTCAAAGCGTTTTATTTGTTCTGTGGAAGAATCTCTCCTACCCCCACTGTGTCAGAACAGCCGCCCAGAAACCACCACGCCAGTACTGTTCTCCTGCAAACATTCACAAGAATGACTGAGTAGATGTTTAGATCAGTTTCAGTAACATCTATTACATAGCCATTTTAAATCACGAGCAGATGAATATGGGCAACTTCGAAAGGTACCTCGCATCCAGACATGTTAGTAAATACTTTAACTGTTTACTCTTGTGCTTTTTACTACTGTACATGTTGTTTTATAGGCAATGAATGAACCATGAAATAGCTCATAATGGATAATACACTTACTGTATACAACTGTTTCAAGTAATGCACATCTCCTAGGATGTTGGCAACATCTCAGATCACATGGTCTGCCTGAACTGAATGTAACTGGTTTTTGGTTGTTTTCAATAACAAGACCATTTCCTACGACTGTGACTGACAATATCACAAACAGATTTTTTTACACTTGTTTGTTTGAATGTCTCTTGTCAATAACTATGCTGACATCATGCAAGAACAATAGTCTCACATGTACAGTGTTTAGGAGAGCAAATGTTATTATGTCTTATGGTTGCAAAATAACATGTTTTCACGTCAACCATTTCTGTTTCAGCCCGATCTTCCATTTTAAGACTCAGTATACAGAATTCAGCACATTGACCTAGATGGAATAACCATTTAGCTCAGAAACATTCTGAAGAATAAAATGTACTTTTCCACCTCAGTAAGCAAACCACTTTTTCCAGACAAAGAACAGATGATTTTACTGAATAGTCTCTACTTAATACTCACAAGGCTTGTTGTGTCTTTAACATGTGAATTGATGCGGACTAATAACAGTATTTAAAGCAATGCCTTCAAACTGATAAATATTGCTTTGTTGGTGTAACATTGACCTCAAGATAACTTATGTAGTGTGTGAGATGGTGCGGTCTCTAATTTGCCCTGCAAATCATGTTGTCCTCTTGCTGTTCAAGGACTTAAGTGTCCATGTGAATTTGTAATTTGGTGATTTAAAATTGAGGTGTTGTCAAATTTGGAGAACAGTGTGTGCTGCTTATCAACCGTGACATGTTAGACTTTTGTGGAAATTTGAATCTTTTCGATGCAAACAGCGAGTCCACTTAAAAGTGTGTAATACGTGTTTACTAGATTAGAAAAGAGTTGATTCAGCCCCCGAAAGAAAAATTACGACTTCTATTTGATTATTATAATGGTAAGAACAAGTTATGCTGAGATTTGCATGCATTCTTAAAAAAAGAAATTAAAAAAGGAGACTGCTCTGACAAAAGTCTGATTGAAAACACTTGGAATGACTCATATAACTGTATGTTTGAAGAATTCTGTTTGTGTCGATATACTCAGATAATACATTTTGTTCAGCAACTGTGAAATTGTATGATTAATCCCATACCACAGTATAATTTCAATATTTTTTGAGCGTGTTGTACATTTGTCAATCTATTAGCATGTGCTGTTGCTTTTGTTGTAGTTTCCCAGCAGTGTGAGCTTTGAGCTAAGTGCTGGATCAACTCTTTAAACTACAATCAAAGTTAATAGGGTTTATAATTCAAGAAAAACATATATTTTTGAAAATGTATTATATGATATTGATGTCCTCCTGTGCATATATTTTGTTTGACATTTTTATATTTATAAAGTATAATCAAGTAAACAACAGACTTGAATTCCTTTGAAAATGTATGCCAATTAAAACTTTGTGATGCATAGAAGTTATCTGGGCATGTAGGCCTAATAAGACTGTTAAAATGCTTGATTGGTATCTAACTGTATGTTTGGATTACTTCCAATTTGATTATATGTTTATGTTGGAGTCATGTCCACCAGCAGGAATAGAAGCTATCCAAATACAGCCATTCTTGTAAGCAAAACGTTTGTGAAAATCCTAATTTTCCTCCCCGCTTATATTTAAAAAAAAATGTTCATGTAGCCTAATAAACTTTAATGTTCCAAAACTTATAAAGGGAACTAAAATAATGTCATTTAGGGACACAGGAAATACAAGACTGAATCTGTCAATCCTGTTAAATGTAGTACCTTGCATGTTTCTACAATAAGATATTGCATGTCGTTTTTTATTAAAGACATGAAAAGGTAGAGCCCTTGGAAGACAACAGACAATGTAAAAGTGTGACCTGGTTCACCTGGTGAGGCCGAGCAGAGTATCCGCCGTCCGGCCAGATGTTTGTCTGGGACGAATTAGGTTTTTTAGGTTTGAATTTTTTGGTTTGAATTTTTTCGCTCCAATTTTTTGGCTTTGAATTTTCGGGATCAGAATTTCACCATTCGAATTTCAGCAGCCTTAATTTCTGAACCTTGAATTTCAGATTTAAGATTAATGTTTACATTGAAATAAATTAATGTTTCAATTTCAAAGAGTTGAATTCAAAACCAACAAATTCGTTGGTTTTTAAATGTCGATATTGAGTATTCAATGCCTTTTAAAATTCAAAACATGTCAATGATTTGCTTCCATACCAAATAAACACACGAAAGGCATGATGGGATGGATCGGGTCCACATGGGCAGTGATACCTCTGTAACTAAACCTCAGATTTATCACTAAAGTTAAGTTACCGTTGCACCACACTCTTAATTTCAAAGCTCTTGCTACTATATTGAGAAATTAAATTACGTCGATATAATGTCAGAAAACGGACTTTCGACCAGAATCCAGCAGTTTTTAAATCCCCTGGGGCGTCAAGGTCATGGTACCCAGGTAAGAAGAGATGCACAGACGGCATGCTTACTGCTTGCAATTAGCTCTGCGCCATTAGCTCATTACAGGTAGCGCGCATTTCGTAGAGACCATATCTGAGTAACTTCTGACTCAACGCATTGGTAATCAGTGAAACATACACCACCATAACACCTGATTAGACGTGGTGAACAATTATTGACGTTCAGCAGGTTACAGGGTCACGAAGCAATGGTGGTCAAAATCATCCGAGCTAGCTAGCTAGCTATACCTAGATGTGTTGAAAGGTGCGCTTCTCCATTAGAGTATGGACACAGAAATCAAAAGTTGGTTGTCTGCCAGAATAATTGCAATTTATAAACAACTTGAAAGTGTTTTTCTTCTTTTTGATTTATCGTTAGAGTCCGTTTCTCCGGCTGGGTCAGCATATGCAGGACATCCTGGGTGATGGAGGGATTCTCAAGGAAGTGGTTCAGGCCGGAGACGGGCCTCCGGTACCTAGAGATTCCTCTGTATCCAGTAGGTCATACCCAGGCTGCCTATCTGCATTCTCCACCACACGATTATCTACATTACGGGTGTGCGATGAGCATAGGCCTATTCTGTAAGATAAACCTTTTTAAACAAGTTATACCTCCACAGTCCATTTCTCTGGATATCTAGAATATTCCGACCAACCGTTCGAGACTACGAACTATATGAAGTATCCCAGAATGATGAAACTTGGCAGAGGTATAAACGATGAAGCAGCTATTTTTTACCGTTAGCGTTAGCTTTGAGCTTTTCATTCAACTGATATATATACCCCCCCTCCCCAGATATTACTCTGTGTGGACTGGAACTTGGTCTTTTGACCATGAAGAAGGGCGAGTACTCACGGTTCCTCCTTCTACCGGAGTATGCCTATGGGGAGATGGGCTGCCCTCCGCTCATTCCTCCCATGGCCTCCATCCTCTACGAGGTTCAAGTCCTCGAGTTTCTCGACTCAGCACAAGTAGATGAGTTTTTCGCTTTGAGCCCGGTAAGAATGACAGAAGACTGCTAAACCACAATAACTGAAAAACTGTGTAGATTCCTTGAAACTGGTTTGAGGAAAAAGAGGTAAAAATGGGTTGCGGGTCATTTCAGTGTTTCAGTTGGTCCAAATCAACTTGTGTGTTCTTATTAGGGATTTAATAGGGATTAATAATTTAATAATTGGCTTTGTATCCATCTGCATCTGCTCCTCCCTCTTCCTCTGTCTTCCTCCGTCTCTCTCTCCCTCTCTGTCTCCCTCCGTCTGTCTCTCCCTCTCTGTCCCTCTTCTCTCTCTTTCTCCCCCCTCCAGGATGAACAGAACTGCGTTCCGCTCTCTGACCTCCTCAGTGTGGTGGATATCGAGAGAAACTTTGGCAACCGCTGTTTCAAGCAGAGCCGCTTCGACGACGCCAAAGACCGCTACAAGCAGGTATCACTCTGCATACATACATGGCTCTCCATAGACATTCTAATGCCATGGACTTCTACTGGAAACGCTGAATACTTTGATATTCATTTATTTATGCTATTGATTATTAGCCAAAAAGGATTAATCAAAAGCTAAATGTGATCTGGCATTCCTTGTCATAATTGCCAGAACGTCACTAGTACAGATCCATATCAGGAGTCAGGTGGCTGAGCGGTGAGGGAAGCTTGTGTCCTTGGGCAAGGCACTTCACCCTACTTGCCTCGGGGGGAATGTCCCTGTACTTACTGTAAGTCGCTCTGGATAAGAGCGTCTGCTAAATGACTAAATGTAAATATCAGAAATGTCTCAAAACTGTATTTATAATTGAGAATGTGTGTGACAGTTATAAATACATGCGAGAGGTTTATTAGTGACCTGTTAACCCAGGCTGTAATGCTGCTGTCGAACCGGGAGACAAAGAGTGAGGAGGAGAAGAGGGGCATCGCCTCACTGCAGCTGCCCCTCTACCTCAACCTGTCCCTGGCCATGCTGCGGCTGGACAGGCCCCTCAGGTCTCTGGACTACAGTCTGCAGGCCCTGCTCATAGACCCACGCAACACCAAGGCTCTCTTCCGCTGCGGACAGGTCACACACCAACCAATCACAAACACTTTTATGGAAAAGCATCTAGGGATCTAGCTCGCAAGCTCAGAGAGATGGATTTCGCACAGTTGTCTAGCTTAGGTTGTGTTTAGACAGCCTGTATTTAGAGTTTCACCACCTACGCTTTTTGAGAAAGGAATACGGCGAAAGACAGTTTTAATTCGTCCAGATTCCATGGACAGGTTTGTTGACAGTCCAGTATGTATTAGTCCAGTATGTTTGAGTGTCCAGGTCCTCCCCAGGCCTACCTGGAGATAGCTGAGTATGAAAAGGCCCAGGAATACCTCACGATGGCCCAGGCCAGGAAACCGTTCGACCCCGACATCAACAACCTGCTACGGAAACTGTCCATGTAAGACGACATGTTTCTATTGGCTGTCTGGAGGGCACAACGTTCCTGACATGTTCACGTTTAGCATTTTAATCACAGCAGGCACTTCATACATAGTCCATGAAGAAAGCAGACTACTGCAGATGATCTGAGGGTTAGAAGTGTGTCGT
This sequence comes from Osmerus mordax, assembly GCF_038355195.1. Lineage (NCBI taxonomy): Eukaryota > Metazoa > Chordata > Actinopteri > Osmeriformes > Osmeridae > Osmerus > Osmerus mordax. The sequence continues at coordinate 750,365 of NC_090074.1, read as the reverse complement.
TCTAACTGTGTTTGGGAGTCATACACGTTTTATACTTGTTTATTTCTTCTGTCTAAACTATGGATTGTGAATCCTTTGCAGATCCTACAAGGATTTCCTGGACAAAGAGAAAGATATGTGTTCCAAGATGTTTCCAAACCTCAACAGCACCGTAAAGAAATAACTACTTAGCTGATGGTTTTCGTTCAATATTCTTAGGAGTTATTTCAAGGCTGCCACAGGGTGGCGCTGTTTGAACAAATGTACACCCCTTTAAGTATTGAGTTATTCAGCTAGTGAACACACTTCACTTGAAGAATTATGTTCCTTTTGCACCAGATATGAAACAATGTCTGTTCTGCCTTTTTGATCAGACTTTTGTATTTGTTATAAATGTGTTCAAGTATAGTTAGCTGTACTTATATTAAGCTGTTTTTGTGTATTAGAATTGTTTTTGTCTATTACTAGAGAAATGGTAGCCTATTCATTACAACAGGCAATTATATTTCTCTGAAATATCAACGTATTTTGGCTGGTGAATGGGTTCTCTTTTTGCGTTTGGGCGAGATGCCTCGAGCACTCCCAGTTATAAAGTGGAACCCTGTCTTGTTTAGTAGGCTATGTATGTGAGGTATTCTCTCTGAACTTCCCCTGACCCTAACCGAAACCTGTCACCTAAACTGAAAACCCCTGCAAGGTATCTGACACGGGAGACATGTTTAACGGCTTCAACGTTATTTAATTTCTCGCGTATTGAAAATTGCCTACCGACATTATCGCAATATCGATAATTACAGCGATAATTCCCTCCAAGACGCAGACTAATAGTGCTAAAATGTGTATTAGGAACGGTGGAGTGGTGAGCTTAGATGGAGATCATGTGGAATTGGAAGACGCAACATGACTCTCGACGGCTGCCGCACATAAAGAGATATCGCAGTCATCTGCCCCCAACTCGATGACAGACAAAATCTGAGTTTGATTTGTCGGAACATGTTTTTTTCCAGTGGTACATAAATATGACCAGGACACTTCTCCTGAAAGTGCAGAGCGCAGCACAAACACGCCGGTAGCGTAGAAAGGCCCTGGGTTTGATATTTCAGCTTCAAGTGCAGGACTGGCGCACATCAAAAGGCTCCACAGTGTAATTTGGGAATCATGTTAACCGGCACTGGCATGGAAGCAGCTCTTCAAAGCGCTCCTGCACACTTCTCTCCTGCTAAGGCATTCCTAACGTTATCACTGGGATCTGCCCCTGTTCATCTGCCAGGAAAAAGGTGTGTGTGGTAGATATTTATTCACGCAAAATAATTCAAATTCTAGGGCGTGACCACACACATACTTGTGTTGCAAATATTTGTTATTGGGGGGAGTTGGGGGGGGCTACATCTAAGTTTGAATGTTCATAATGTGTAGAGAGAATTGTAAATTTTTCATTCACAGTTTTACTTTATGTAAATAACATTGTTTTTTTTGTTTGTTTTTATGATTGTTTCAGAGGCATTCAAGAAATAAAGCTTTATTTTCGCAACCAAAAGTTTACAATTATGTGTTGTTTCTTTTAATATCCCCAAACTACAGTTTATCCATGTAAATCAATTGCATTTGTACTGCAGACTTTAGGGTCAGTGAGACCTGGGGCTCAGAGTTGAAAACTACAAATAGAAAGGAGTGGAAAAAAACTATTGGAAAGAACTACACACAAGTATCTGGGCATAATCTTTGACTGAGTATTATCACGTCATGAAGCTAGCATTAGGCCTACTGTTGAAGAGCCCATAAACTGGGGACAGCTTAAACTGGCGACGGTTTGTAATCACGCCTTTAATACCAGATCAGACTTTTTGGAAAGTCTTGTGGGTGTCGATTCAATGGCGGTCAGTTCGCCATTTCCCTGGACGACTTTGAAAGGTAAATCCTTGTGTGGGGAGGTAGCCGTGTGTGGTTAGGTACTGTGCCACATCCTCCAACCAAGCTCCAAGCCTTTACCAGAAAATCTCCGCTTCCTCCTTAAGCATTTGCCTTGGCAGGGCCCGCTCACTCAGCCTGGCATTGGTGAATGCAGGAGAGGACGTAGGTGTTCACCTGTAGCTTACTATACACCACGAGAGGCCAGATGTATTCAGCCCCGTGAACCTTGTGTTCTGTCTGCCAGCATCACCGAGCAGAGAGCGTGCTAGGCCTGTTTGGAGAGTGTGCCTTTGAGAGCGCCGGAGACCCTTAACGGAATAGCACTTAGCTCCTACCAAAACCACACATGCTTTCATTCAGTGTTTACATAAAGCGGTTACTGATCGTGAGATGGCATGTTCGCTCTTACGGACCCATATCCATTCTAATTACCCTGTGTTATGATTGGAAGGGAAACGTGGCTATTTTTCGACTGAGAAAGGAGTTAAGAATAAATGGAGTCACGTCTAAGAGAGAACCTTGTTTTTCACGGTCGCTGATGCAGCTTAGGATAGCCCGTTATTATACAATCAAACCTTTGAAATCAGGTTAACGTCTTTTAAAGAGCCATTTGGCCAAATTTCCCCCTTTTCTGATGCGGTCTGTTAGGCCTAATAAGGAAGAGATCATTTATAGCTAGGCAGTTAGCAAGTGAAACATAAGTCAATCATGTGACGAATTGCAATCTGGGAGCGTGATGTTTAAATGTCCAGCCTAGGTTACCGACATAGTTTTTTGAGTTACAGTAGTAGTTACGGGTCATCCAGTTCACCGTAGATGTAGAATAGTGTGTTTAGGCTATAACTGTAGGATAGGACTCTCAATAGGGACTACGGTAGAGTGAGGGAATGAGTCTTTGAGTGATCTCGACGGAACACGAAGCATTGTGATCGGTTATGTGGCCCTTGAATAGCTTTGGATTCAGGTCTTTTGTAAAAGCAGAGATTTACTTCTCTTGTGAATATATTTGCATCCATTACATTTGTTCAAGTGGTGCACAAGCACTCATTCAGAAGTCTGTATGGTCAGGCTGGGTGTGTAGCCTCTGAGGTAGTGAAGAGGTCACGCCATAATGTGGCATTTATGGACTGTGAGCACTCCTACCACTCTCTCTCTCCCCCTCTCCCTCTCCCTCCCCTTCACACACACACACACACACACACACACACACACACACACACACACACACACACACACACACACACACACCCCTCAGCAGACCCAGGATTCTATCCAAAGATATTCTCAGTTTTCATGACTCATGAGAGGGTGTGACAGAGAAAGATGGTGTCCGAGCTCACCTTTTATGAAGCAAGGGCCTCACCCTAACCTAGGTGCAGTATGCGTGTGTGTGTGCGTGTGTGTGCGTGTATGTGTGATGAAAACTCGGACAAGCCCTACTCCAGTTCCTCACGGGGGTCCAGAAGAGCTAGCCTACACATCTGAAAGGAAATCTTGTCCTGGTCGTGGTTGCTAAGTGAGCTGACCACTGCCATAATTGCATTTTCTTTACTGAAAATAAATACTGGGGTCCAGGATGAATAGAAAGGACTTATGTATTTTTACTGACGTCCAAAATTAAGTGTAGCTGCTTGCTTCCACTTTACTGCCCTCATACCTTTCTCCATATCAAAGGCAAGCTTGACCCCTTCAATAGTTCACAGTACTGCTGCTTGAAACGCCGTCTTTGGGAAAGGTATTCAGGTATGTGTACCAGGTATATTTAAATAGTACAGTGGTTGTGTTGTAGCAATATGCACTCCTTCACACTAGTCATAAACAAGAACGAATGAATGTAACCATTTATTGGACACAAATGGTTGTATGTTGTCTTGGCAATGGTGGCACTCCTCTCGGGGGGAGGTTGTGGTGTGTGTGTGTGTGTGTGTGTGTGTGTGTGTGTGGGGGGGGGGTAATAAACATTTACAACAACAATAAAGGTCAGAAGTAGCATAGCAATAATCCCCCTGACACACTTGCACAACTCAAAGTTTGTTCCATCATAACAAAAACTAACTCTACCGAAACCAAATATAAGTATTACCAGCATATAAGTATTAAAATATCGACATACACTCAGATGGGTAATGTAGAGTAAAGATGATCTACTTTCAGCTAAGGTCAAATCATCAATGTGTTTCGTATATGCCTGGGTATTTTTATTCAAATATTCCAACTTTAGCCATTAATGTACTTTGTTCATATACATACACACTGGAAAACTTGATGTTTCCATGGGAGTTTTATGCAGTTAGGTTTTTGATATGCTTTCAGGAACTCATCTTCCAGGATTTGCTAAAGTCTGTTTCTTTCCTAACACGCTACCTTTCAAGCAAGAAAAAAAGCTACCAGTCCTTCCTGGGTCTAAATCTTCCAAAAGGAAAGATCTTGTGCTTGAACTATCTCATCTACCCATATAGCCCCTTGTGTCTTGGCACCCAGGAGGGAAGATTAGATAGAAAGCCTCCTTCCTGTGCCAGTGTTTGGCAACACAGTGATGGTCTGTTTGCCAAGAACCCGTTTAAACGAGCCCATATCTCCAGTCTGAGCTAACTTCCTCCCCTGGTCTCCTTGTCTTTATCACTGATCTGAAAACAGTGGCCTGGAATTCACTTTCACCTGTCAGTGTAGACAGAGAGCAGACATGCTTCAGAGATCATCTTCATCTCATCCTGAGCTGCCTAACGTTTAAAGAGACTCACAGAGACAAACTCCTAGAAACACTGAATAGGTATGGTTATCATTGTAGTATTTGAAGGGTAAATAAAATGAATGAATGCCTATAAACAGGCAATGTTTGATTCTCTGTCACCAGTTGCACTACTCAGACTCCTAACCAGGATGTAAACACAGGGAATGTTGAGACTGTGACACGCAGGGCAGACGACATGACAAAACCTCCACCTGCACACAGACCTTCGTGCGAGCTCTCGGCAGATAGCGGCTTGGAGATGGAACCGGAAGATAACGGAGATAGTGAACGTGGAGGCTGGAGCCGGTGGGGGGTGCCTCGATGGGGAACAATGCAGTCAGATGGGTCTGAAGAGAGCTGGCTTGATAAGATAAACACAGCCATGGAGTATGCTGTCTGGTGGGACAGACAGAGACTCCTAGCAGCAGATGCTATCAGGGCTAGGATGGGCTGGGCCAGGAACCAGCCAGACCAGTACTACCCCAGCCCAGACAGGCACCAGCCAGCCAGACCAAGAGAAAGCTATGGAACATCCAGGCAGTCAGTCCATGTAGAGAGAGGACACAAGCCATGGAAAACACACACACCTCAATCTTAAAACAACACTCTCTGACGTTATTTGGATTTGCAGTCTTCATTTATGACCCCCCCCCCCACACACACACACACACACTTCCTCTCCTTTGGCTGGATCAATGTCCTTTTCATAACATCCAAAGCGGTGCCTCTCCTCTCCCTCCCCCCACCTCCTCCTCCTCCTCATTTATTCAGGTCTGAGGAAAGGTT